>NC_141003.1:73898812-73901312 GCF_052327205.1 Somniosus microcephalus | reverse complement strand
GTGTTGTGTGGGGGGTGTGTTGTTGGGGGGGGGTGTGTGTGTGGGGGGTGTTGTGTGTGTGTTGGGGGGTGTGTGTGTTGTGGGGGGTGTGTGTGTTGGGTGGGGGTGTTGTGTTGTGGGGGGTGTGTGTTTGGGGGTGGTGTGTGTTGGTGGGGTGTGTGTGTTGGGGGGTGTGTGTTGGGTGTGTGTTTGGGTGGGTGTGTTGTGTGTGTGTGTGGGTGTGTGTGTGTGAGGGGTGTGTGTGTGGAGGTGTGTGTGTGTGTGGGGGTGTGTGTGTGGAGGGAGTGTGTGTGTGGGAGAGTGATGTTGTGTGTGGGTGTGTGTGTGAGTGTGTTGTGTGTGTGGAGAGAGTGTTGTGTGGTGTTGTTGAGGAGAATGTGTGTGTTTGTGAGTGTGTGTTTGTGGGTGTGTGTTGGGGGGTGTTGTTGGGGGGTGTGTTGGGGGGGGTGTGTGTTGGGGGGGTGTGTGTGAGGAGAGATGTGTGTGTGGAGAGAGGTGTGTGTGTTGTGGGGGTTGTTGTGGTGTGTGTGTTGTGGGGTGTGTGTTGGGGTGTTTGTGTGTGTTGTGGGGTGTGTGTGTGGGGGGGGTTGTGTGTTGTGGTGTGTGTGTGTGGTGTGTGTGTTGTGTGTGGGGGTGGGGTTGTGTTGGGGGGGAGAGATGTGTGTGTGTGAGAGAGAATGTGTGTGTGTGAGAGAGATGTGTGTGTGGAGTGTTTGTTGTGAGAGAGAGATTGTGTGTGTGTTGAGAGAGAATGTGTGTGTGTGGAGAGATGTGTGTGTGAGAGAGAATGTGTGTGTGTGAGAGAGAATGTGTGTGTGTGAGAGAGAGATGTGTGTGTGAGAGAGAGAATGTGTGTGTGTGAGAGAGATTGTGTGTGTGAGAGAGAGAATGTGTGTGTGATGTGTGTGAGAGAGATGTGTGTGTGTGAGAGAGAAGTGTGTGTGTGTGAGAGATGTGTGTGTGTGAGAGATGTGTGTGTGAGAGAGAGAATGTGTGTGTGAGAGAGAGAGAATGTGTGTGTGATGTGAGAGAGAATGTGTGTGTGAGAGAGAATGTGTGTGTGAGAGAGAGAATGTGTGTGTGTGAGAGAGAATGTGTGTGTGTGAGAGAGAATGTGTGTGTGTGAGTTGAGAGTGAATGTGTGTGTGTGAGAGAGAATGTGTGTGTGTGAGAGAGAATGTGTGTGTGAGAGAGAATGTGTGTGTGAGAGAGAGAATGTGTGTGTGAGAGAGAGAATGTGTGTGTGAGAGAGAATGTGTGTGAGAGATGTGTGTGTGAGAGAGAAGTGTGTGTGAGAGAGAATGTGTGTGTGAGAGAGAATGTGTGTGTGTGAGAGAGAGAATGTGTGTGTGAGAGAGAATGTGTGTGAGAGAGAATGTGTGTGTGAGAGAGAATGTGTGTGTGAGAGAGAGAATGTGTGTGTGAGAGAGAGAATGTGTGTGTGAGAGAGAATGTGTGTGTGAGAGAGAATGTGTGTGTGAGAGAGAGAATGTGTGTGTGAGAGAGAGAATGTGTGTGTGAGAGAGAGAATGTGTGTGTGAGAGAGAATGTGTGTGTGAGAGAGTGAGTGTGTTGTGTGTGTGAGTGAATGTGTGTGTGAGTGAGGATGTTGTGTGATGTGTGTGTGTGAGTGTGATTGGTGTGTGTGAGAGTGAGTTGTGTGGGTGTGTGTGTTGTTGTGGGTGTGTGTGTGAGAGGTTGTGTGTGTGTGTGGGTGATGTGTGTGTGTTGTGAGAGATGTGTTGTGTGAGAGAGTGAATGTGTGTGTGAGAGAGAGAATGTGTGTGTGTGAGAGAATGTGTGGTGTGAGAGAGGAGAATGTGTGTGTGAGAGAGATGTGTGTTTGGTGGAGAGATGTGTGTGTGAGAGAGAATGTGTGTGTGTGAGGAGAGAATGTGTGTTGTGAGAGAGAATGTGTGTGTTGAGGTGAGTTGTGTTTTGGAGAGGAGATGTTGTTTGAGAGAGGATGTGTGTTGTGGAGAGAGATTGTAGTATATATGAGAAGAGAGATTATTATATAGTGTGTGAGTTGAGTTGTATGAGTAGTTATATGATATATATATATTTTATAGAGATATAAATATATTTATGATAGAGATATATAGATATGTATGATAGATATAGAAATATAGATATATATATATAGAATATATATATATGAAATAGTAGAGTATATATAAAGAATATGTATATATTATATATAGAATATAGTATATATATGATAGATAGAAATTATATAGTAGAGAGATAATATATATATATATACTAATTATATAGAGAATTATATATATATATAGAAGAGATTATAGATATTTAGATATATATATATATATAGAATAGAATATATATATATATGAGATTAGATATATATATGGAAGATAGATATATATATTATAATGATATATATAATATATATATATATATATATATATAGAGATATATATATTATAGATATATATATATTTGATATATATATATAATATAATATAGATATATATAT
>NC_141003.1:73896779-73898312 GCF_052327205.1 Somniosus microcephalus | reverse complement strand
GAGAGAGAGAATGTGTGTGTGAGAGAGAGAATGTGTGTGTGTGAGAGAGAATGTGTGTGTGTGAGAGAGAGAATGTGTGTGTGTGTGAGAGAGACTGTGTGTGTGTGAGAGAGAATGTGTGTGAGAGAGAGAATGTGTGTGTGTGAGAGAGAATGTGTGTGTGTGAGAGAATGTGTGTGTGTGAGAGAGAATGTGTGTGTGTGAGAGAATGTGTGTGTGTGAGAGAGAATGTGTGTGTGAGAGAGAATGTGTGTGTGTGAGAGAGAATGTGTGTGTGAGAGAGAATGTGTGTGTGTGAGAGAGAGAATGTGTGTGTGTGAGAGATGTGTGTGTGTGAGAGAATGTGTGTGTGTGAGAGAGAATGTGTGTGTGTGAGAGAGAATGTGTGTGTGTGAGAGAGAATGTGTGTGTGTGAGAGAGAATGTGTGTGTGAGAGAGAATGTGTGTGTGTGAGAGAGAATGTGTGTGTGTGAGAGAGAATGTGTGTGTGTGAGAGTGAGAATGTGTGTGTGTGAGAGAGAATGTGTGTGTGTGAGAGATGTGTGTGTGTGAGAGATGTGTGTGTGTGAGAGATGTGTGTGTGAGAGAGAATGTGTGTGTGTGAGAGAATGTGTGTGTGTGTGTGAGAGATGTGTGTGTGTGTGAGAGAATGTGTGTGTGTGAGAGATGTGTGTGTGTGTGAGAGAGTGTGTGTGTGTGTGTGAGAGAATGTGTGTGTGTGTGAGAGATGTGTGTGTGTGTGAGAGAATGTGTGTGTGTGAGAGGAATGTGTGTGTGTGTGAGAGTGTGTGTGTGTGTGAGAGGATGTGTGTGTGTGTGAGAGATGTGTGTGTGTGGGGGGGTGTGTGTGTGTGGTGGGATGTGTGTGTGGGGGGTGTGTGTGGGTGTGTGGGTGTGTGTGTGTGTGAGGGTGTGTGTGTGTGGGGTTGTGTGTGTGTGAGAGAGATGTGTGTGTGTGAGGAGGTGTTTGTGTGTGTGTGAGAGGAGTGTGTGTGTGTTGAGAGGGGTGTGTGTGTGTGAGAGGGATGTGTGTGTGTGGTGAGATGTGTGTGTGTGGGGTGTGTGTGTGTGGGTGTGTGTGTGTGGGGGGTTGTGTGTGTGTGGAGTGTGTGTGTGTGTGGGTGTGTGTGTGTGTGAGGGTTTGGGGGGTGTGTTGTGTGGGGGTTGTGTGTGTGGGGAGATGTGTGTGTGTGAGAGGAGGGGTGTGTGTGTGGGGGTGTGTTGGGGGGGGTGTGTTGGGGGGGGGTGTTGTGGGGTGTGTGTGTGTGTGGAGTGGGGGTGTTGTGTGTGGTGTTGTGTGGGAGTGTGTGTGTGTGTTGTGGGGGGAATGTGTGTGTGGGGGGTGTGTGTGTGTGGGAGAGTGTGTGTGTGGGAGTGGGTTGTGTGTGTGGGTGTGAGGGGGTGTGTGTGTGTGGGGGGAGTGTGTGTGGGGTGTGTTGGGGGTGTGTGTGGGGGGGTTGTGTGGGGGGGTTGTGTGTGTGTTGGGGGGGGTGTGTGTGGGGGGTTGTGTGGGGGGGTTGTGTGTGTGTGGGG
>NC_141003.1:73734279-73891779 GCF_052327205.1 Somniosus microcephalus | reverse complement strand
CACAGCCGCAGGAGCCTGTAGGAAGCAGCAGACTGCTGACGAGCCCTCACAGGCTCGCCACCCCAGAGGACGCCCGCCAAAGGTGTCGAGACAGGAGCAGCAGGAAAGTGAGCAAGGGGCCTCCACATCTGCTGAAGCCACAGGGGAACCACTATGTAGGAGCACGCGTAAGAGGAAAATAAAGCACAAGTAGTCACAAGGGTAGTCACTTGGGTGAAATGTTGTGTATATTGTAAAAATGCCATCAGTTGGTTCTTGTGCATAAAAATTCTGATGGCAACTGTTGCAGTTCTGGCGTGTGTCATTTCGCGAATGGGGCTTTCACATTGGATTCACTTAGGATTACTTGCAGTTGTCAGGATGCTGGTCAAATAGTTAGGAATCCGCAGGGTTTGGCCATTGTCGATGCTCAGTTAAGAAGCTGCGAGGCAAAAGAGTTTGATTTACTAGGCTAAGCAAATCTGGCCAGGATGAGTGCGCTCCTTGCATCCCGGGCAGCAATGTTCTCGCGTAATGCTGCCGCTGGTTGATGGGCCTCTGCAGGATGCTCGTTTTCGCCCTCCTCCTCCTCATCATCATCTGAGGAGGGTATGTGAGGAGCCACTTGGTCCTCAGGAATCTTCAAGCCACGACGCTGTGCCATGTTGTGGAGTGCACAGCAAACCACGACGATTCTGGAGACCCTGGCTGCTGAGTACTGTAGGGCTCCACCTGATCTATCCAGGCATCTGAAGCACATCTTCAGCAAGCTGATGGTTTGCTCGATTATGGATCTGGTGGAAATGTGGCTGGAGTTGTAGCGCTCCTCAGCTTCGCTGGCTGGCCTCCTCAACGGCGTCATTAGCCAAGTCCTCAGGGGATAGTCTTTGTCTCCAAGTAGCCATCCATGAAGTTGGTCTGGCGGCCTGAATAGTGGAGGCACACTAGACTGGCGCAGTATGAAGGAGTCATGGCAACTGCCAGGGTACTTGGCACAAACATGCAAAATTTCCTTCTTGTGGTCACACACCAGCTGAACGTTAAGGGAGTGGAAGCCCTTGCGGTTGACAAAAATACCTGGATTGTGATGGGGTGCCCTAAGGGCCACATGTGTGCAGTCAATGACGCCCTGCACCCTTGGAAAGTCTGCCAGATGAGCTAATCCAACCGCTCGCGCCATCACATTTGCGCGATCCTTGGTGAAATGGATGTGACTGTGCGCGAGGGCAAAGAGGGCATCGGTTACCTGCGTGATGCAAGTGTGTGCGGCTGACTGGGAGATGCCGCTGATGTCTGCTGCTGATCCCTGGAATGAGCCTGAGGCCAAAAAGTTGAGTGCGATGGTGACTTTGATGGCCGCTGCTAAGGAGTGTCCACCTGGTCCTCTGGGCAGCAGGTCTTGCTGTATCATTGCGCAGATGTCAGTCACTGCCTGTCGCGAGCTGCCTTTGGCACTGCTGCTCAGTCATGTTGAGGAAGCTGACCCTGTGTCTGTAGACCCTGTTTGGGGGTTATCTCCTGCGCCGACGGGCTTCCATGCGCTGGCCCCTTCTGGCCTGTGCTGCCTCAGGTGGGTGAGCAGCAGCCTGTCGCTCCTGCTGCTGCTGCTGTTGCTGGTGCTGCTGTTGCTGGTGCTGCTGTTGTTCGTGGTTCTGCTGCTGCCGTGCCTGGTGCTGGAGGTCCTCTAATGCCAAGAAGGGAAGGAAAAAAAGGCCTCCTATGCTTCTGGTAGATGCCTCAGTTGAGGAAGCGCTGAGTGAGGGTGGCGAGAGGGGTTTCGCAGGAGGTCACACTGGAGAAGTGTGCGAGGCTCCAACCTTCCACAGGTGTGGTTAAGCCTGGTAAAAGTTGCCCCAGACCTGAGACAACAAAGTCCTGCCACCTGCAAATAAAGACTGATCAAATCTCCTCTTTAATGGTTGACCTGCAGCTGATAGTTAGCAAGCCAATAGTGCTCACGCCAGGTTTCACAGGCGTGATCCCCACCAGGCGTATTTTACGTGGGAAAAGGGTTAAACAGGCAAGGGCCTGTTAAAATGGGATTATAAAGGCCAATGAGTGCTGTTTAAGGGCCCTAAAGACCAGTCCCGCCTGGGTTAAAATGGCTAGGTGTCGCGAACCGGGGGGTCCCGACCCCCAGTTTTTGCGATTTTAACCCCCCACACGCCTCAAAGCCCGCCTGATGGCTGAGTTAAAATTGAGCCCAATGTGTGTGTGTGTGTGTCAGATACCTGGCCGGTCAGAGAAATGCTGCTTTGCATAGAGAATGGCGGGGAAATAAGATATATTAAAAAAAGAGAAAAAAGTTTAACAAAAGTGCACTTCGAAGAGAAACAGGCCCGTGTGCCATTGTGTACTGCAGCTTGCTGTAAGCCAGGAAGCAGTGTTGCAGTTAGTCATTTATTATTGAATTCTATCCCTAAACTTTCTCTGCGTTGTACCATCCCTGGGTTTGATGAATAGATTGGTCGTGCATTATTAATTTTCAATACGAGGCCGACAGTGTTGTCAATTAGGGAGAATGTCCGTGTTTTGATGGGGACGAAATTAGGAGCACTCACCATTGCACAGTTACTTTAGGGATCATTCATCAAAGAGAGGGAGACTGTGACAAGCTGCAGTCACTCACTCCCCCAGCCCACAGCCTGGCGACTGGTGCCTGCTCCTGTTTTTACACAGCCATCTAACCGCAGCACTGCCTTGCACTGCAGTGATGAGCAGCATTATTGATGGGCTGCTGCAGCACCTGAGGGAAGCTGCCTGTCTCTGGTCGGTACTCCCGGCTGCTCAGTCCGAGGAGAACCGTCTCCGATAGTTTGCTGGTTTTCCGCATTTTCACAAAAAAAAAACATTTTTTAAATTCCCGGCCACTCTGACCTATCGTGCGGAGTAAACACAATTTAAAAATCGGGAGTCGCCTGCTTTTCTTCCTTCCAATGATATAAGGTGTTGCTGAATGAATAAGACAGTCAGCGTCACCGCCTCGCATTATCTTGCTGTCTCTGTGTCGCAGTCAATGTACTTCCGCAGTAACTACCTGATACACAAATTGCATTCCCCTCATACGAGATGAAATGAAGGCAGCGAAGGTCAGCCCCGAGAGCACTTTTTAAAATCAAAACAGTTACGAGAGAGTCTTGTTACATTTGTCTCTCTTTGATTTCTCTGCAGGCTGATTTTTTTTTTTCGCGGATTCAATTTGAATCTTTTCGTTTTAACCCTGAGATTGTCCCCTCGGTTCAGGGGAATGGCGTTTCCCTTGGCTGACCGGCTTTCTGCTTGCTTTCAGCTGACGCGCTGCGATACTGAAGCAAGATTGATAAAGTCAGCTTGACTCGGCGAGGTGTCAGCCGTGGCTCATTGGGTAGCACTACTTACCTCTGAGTTAGGAGGTGGTGGGTTCTAGTCCCTACTCCATGAGACTTGAGCTGATAGTGCAGTGCTGAGGGAGTGCTGCACTGTCAAAGGTGCTGTTTTTCAGATGAAACATTGAACCAAGGCCCTGTCTGCTCTCTCAGGTGGACATAAAAGATCCCATGGCAATATTTCAAGAAAAACAGCATAGTTTGTCTTGGCCAATATTTATCCCTCAACCAACATCACTAAATTGGTCATTTACCTGATTGCTGTTTGTGAGAGCTTGCGGTGCACAAATTGGCTGCCACATTTCCCTACGTGACTATACTTCATAGGCTGTAAAGCGCTTTGAAACGTCCTGAGGTCGTGAAAGGTGCTGCGTAAAGGCCGAGTTCATAGCTATCAGAAGATTGTTGGGGTGCAATTGGTCTCAGGCCGCCCGATGACCTTTTCGTTTAAAGTCAATGGAAAAGGAATTCAGTACGGGCGTGTAAGAGACTCGTTTTGACCATCCAAGACCAACTTCACTCCCTGTGAGTTCAAGCCCCATGACCGACTGAGGCAAACAATCTAGGCTGGCAGTTCAATGCAGTGCCGAGCAATGTTCCCTCTGAGCTGCGTGCTTGCTCGGCTGCCCAGTAATCTGCAAGGTGCCACTTACAGTAGAAATAATGCGCACGGGCAGAAATTTAAAGGAATGTCTTGCTGCAGTTGTACAGGGCCTTGGCGAGACCACACCTTTAGTATTGTGTGCAGTTTTGGTCGCCTTATCTGAGGAAGGATGTTCTTGCCATGGAGGGAGTGCAGCGAAGATTCACCAGACTGATACCTGGGATGGCAGGAATGACATATGAAGAGAGATTGGGTCGATTGGGCTTGTATTCGCTAGAGTTTAGAAGAATGAGAGGGGATCTCATTGAAACTTATAAAATTCTAACAGGACTAGACAGACCAGATGCAGGAAGGATGTTCCTGATGGCGGGGGAGTCCAGAACCAGGGGTCACAGTCTAAGGATAAGGGGTAAGTCATTTAGGACTGAGATGAGGAGGAATTTCTTCACCCAGAGAGTGGTGAACCTGTGGAATTTTCTACCACAGAAGTCAGTTGAGGCCAATTCATTAAATATATTCAAGAAGGAGTTAGATATATTTCTTTAGGCTAAAGGGATCAAGGGGTATGGGGAGAAAGCAGGGACAGGGTACTGAATTTGGATGATCAGCCATGATCCCATTAAATGGCGGAACAGGCTCGAGGGGCCGAATGGCCTACTCCTGCTCCTATCTTCTATGTTTCTATGGACCGTGCATTGAAAGAAATAGGCCAGGCAGAACATAGTGCAGCCTACCGGGAACATTGGTGTTCAGGGAGTGCTGCATGTGAGAAGGGAACCTGTCTGCTCAGCTGGACCTAGAGGATCCCATGGCAGCTGTGTCCTGGCAACATTCATTCCCCCCACCACCACCAAAAGAATTGATGAACAGCCCGTTGACCTTGCTGTGTGCAAATTGGTTGTTGTATTTGCCAACGTGACAGCAGTTACTGCACATCAAAAGTAATCCTTTGACTAACTCGCTTTGGAATGTCAGGAGGATTTTTAAATGGTGAGAGATTGGGAAATGTTGGTATTCAGAGGGTGTCCTTGTACATGAATCACTGAAAGTTAACATGCAGGTACAGCAAGCAATTAGGAAAGCAAATGGTATGTTGGCCTTTATTACAAGAGGATTTGAGTATAAGTGTAAAGACATCTTACTGCAATTATATAGAGCCCTGGTGAGACCACACTTGGAGTATTGTGTACAGTTTTGGTCTCCTTACCTAAGCATATACTTGCCATAGAGGGAGTGTAACGAAGGTTCACCAGACTGGTTCCTAGGATGGGGGGATTGACCTATGAGGAGAGATTGAGTAGACTAGGCCTATATTCTCTAGCGTTTAGAAGAATGAGAGGTGACCTCATTGAAACATACAAAATTCTTACTGGGCTTGACAGGGTAGATGCAGGGAGGATGTTTCCCCTGGCTGGGAGTCTAGAACCAGGGGTCACAGTCTCAGAATAAGGGGTCGGCCATTTAGGACTGAGATGAGGAGAAATTTCTTCACTCAGAGGGTGGTGAATCTTTGGAATTCTTTACCCCAGAGGGCTGTGGAGGCTCAGTCGTTGAGTATATTCAAGACAGAGATCGATAGATGTTTGAATATTAAGGGAATCAAGGGATATGGGGATAGTGCAGGAAAGTGGAGATGAGGTAGAAGATCGGCCATGATCTTATTGAATGGTGGAGCAGGCTCAAAGGGCCAAATGACCGACTCCTGCTCCTATTTCTTATGTTCTTATGGGAGGATTTGATACAACACTATATAAATACAAGTGCTTTCTTTTGTGCCATTAAACCTCAAACCACTAAACACTGAAAGTCTAGCTTTACATAAAAATAAGATTTAAGCTTCCCCGATGGCTAAAAAAAAATTCAATGTAACGAGAATCGGACTCCACCAGATTACCACTCAGGAGGCCAAGTTAAAAATTACCCCTCGACTGTCTCTCTTGTTGACTTCTTATCTTCAACTAGCAAGGAAGTTATGCTGAACCTTTATAAAAAAAAATCACTGCTTAGACCTCAGCTACAGTGTTGTGTCCAATTCTGGGCACCACACTTTCGAAGAGAGCACAAGTATGTCCGAGACATTAACGGTAGTGATGCAGGTTAACAAGGCTATAAAAAAATGCAAGCAGACCACTGGAGTTCATTTCTAGAGGAATAGAATGGAAAAGAAGAGCGGTAATGTTAAACTTATATAGAACCTTGGTGAGACCACAGGTGGGGTACTGTGCACAATTCTGGTCTCCATATTACAAAAAGCATATAGAGACACTGGAGAAGGTGCAAAAAATATTTACAAGGACGATCTCAGAACTGAGAGGTTAGAGCTATCAGGAAAGATTGAACAGGCTTTTCTCTAGAAAAGAGAAAGCTGAGGGGTGACCTGATAGAGGTCTTTAAAATTATGAAGGGGTTCGATAGGGTCGACGTAGAGATGTTCCACTTGTGGGAGAGGCCAAAACTAGGAACCATAAATATAAAATAGTCACTAATAAGTCCAATAGGGAATTCAGGAGAAACTTCTTTACCAAGAGAGTGGTTAGAGTGTGGAACTCGCTACCACAGGGAGTACTTGAGGTGAATAGCATTGATGCATTTAAGGGGAAGCTGGATAAAAACATGAGGGAGAAAGGAATAGAGGGATATGCTGATAGGGTGTGATGAAGTAAGATGAGAGAAGACTCATGTGGAGCATAAACACCGGCATAGACCAGTTGGGCTGAATGGCCTGTTTCTATGCTGTAAAATTCTATGGAAGACTTGAATACAGATCCATATCTGGGCAGGCTTTTCTGACTCTCCTACACTCCAGGACAGGGTACAAGGAAAAAGTTTATTGCAAATAGATGAGTCACCCTCACCTCTAACCTCCAGTCTCTCTCTCCCCATTCGGACCTATATTCTCTCCCTGCATTTTATCGATGCTGCTGTGGTCTGTCCTCTTTGTAAGCTGGTTTCTCTTCTTCCTCGCTGCCTCCTCACTGCGTTGAAATCCTGGCCCCATGCCCTGCTCGGGCTCATTCTCTTCAGGGCTCTTAGTCTTCCTTTTGACCTGTACTATGGATTGTGACCTTTCACCTTGGCTTCTCATGAAAATAAAATTAAAACAGCCAGCTCTGTGAAATCAATCCTGCTTCTGTCTTTTAATTGGGGATCCCACAGGATAGGGGAGTCTTTAGAGAGAAGGGATGGGCCTTAATAGGAACATCACTGTAGCAGGCAACACATTCCCTTCAGCCGATCAATCATTGCCAGGAAGCAAACAGCACTAAAAGTATGTACACTGATCCTGATTGGCAATAATGAGCCCAGTAAGTGCCAAGTACTAAAGCCATTAACCCATGCATTAGCTGTATGTCCATCCCAGATTCATTCCCCAGTCTGCACTAAGATAACTACTATCATCCTGATCGGTGGTGTCATCGCCCTTGGGACGGGGAGGAGAACAATCACAGAAGCATAGAGTTCACAGCACAGGAGAAGCATTCGGCCCAATGCATCTTTGACACAGCTAATTATTCAACGGAAGCAGTCTGCTCTAATTCCATTACACCCTCATTCTCCATCTCCTTTTGTGAAAACTTTCCTTTAAGCTTCCCCCTTTTCTTTCTTCCAGTGATTGTCCTCAGAATATGTCCCCTATTTGCTAATCAGTAGAAACAATCGTTCACTATTTAGAAAGATTTGCAATTATCCAGCGCCTTTCACGATATCAGGATGTCCCAAAGCGCTTCACAGCCAATGAAATACTTTTTCTGTTGAAGTGTAGTCAATGTTGTAATGTAGCAAAACGCGGCAGCCAACTTACGCCCAGCAAGGTCCCACAAACAGCAATAAGATAAATGACCAGATAATCTGTTTTAGGCGTGGGTTAAGGGATAAACATTGGCCAGGACACTGGGAAAACTCCCCTTCTCGTCTTCAAATAGGAACATAGGAATGGCTAGATGAAAAAAGGCCAAGATCCATCCAGTTTGTCTTCTACCATCCTGGTAGTCGGATGATATGACAATAATAGAGTTGCTGACTAATCACGGCAATCAAACTCCATCAATTAATCTACAACAGACCCAGACATGAGGTGAGGAAAACCCCAGTGGTGGAGAGCTTTGGGAACCATAGGTCGAAAGTCACCTTCTACCACATGGCATGTCTCAAATTACTCAGTGCCATGAGTTGTTTTACATCCACCTGTTTTAATGTCAAGTTGTTGTTGTTGTTGTTACCTGAAAATCTATCATCATTTTGAAAAGTTTTGAGAGGTCTACTTAAAGTTCTCTGTTCCAGTGAAAAAAGGGACAAAATGTCTGAGCCATTCTTTGTAACTATCACCTTTCATTCCTGATAACATTCTAGTCAATCTCCACACGAGCCTCCTTCCAAATCGATGTCATCTAAACCTATCAGCATATTCTTCTATTCCTTTCTCCCTCATGTGTTTATCTAGCTCGACACCTCTGACAGTGCAGCACTCCCCCAGCACTGCACCGAAGTGTCAGCTTAGATTTCTGTGCTCAAGTCTCTGAAGTGAGGCTTAAACCCACAACCTTCTGACTGAGGGGCGATAGCTACCAATTGAGTCACGACTGACACCTGACAGGATCGACTCGACCGTCCGTTTTCCACCCCTATTCTCTGCTTTTTACTATCCTAGCCAGCTAGTGCCGACACACCCTTTAATTCCATGCATCCTAAGTTTTGTAACGAGTCTCTTGTGTGCCATCTTATTGAATCAGCACAAGTTCCTGCCCTTGATCACTGTCCAGGGATCCCTGCTGGAAGGTACTTGCATGTAGACATCAGGTTAGGTGAGGCTCGGGCTTAGCTGTGATAATGTGCCCTCTACATCCAGTCTGATGCCCACTGTCTAGGCTTATACATACAAAGAGTGACTAGGCACTGTACCCTAGAGTGAGTCACTAGCTTCAGGAAAACAAAAGCTAAAGTTGAAAAGCAAAGTATGTGTGCTGTTGCTCATTGGCAATAATGAGTTCTATCAGTGCCTAGGAGTTTAACCTATGCATCAGGTGGCAAAGAGGTTGTGAAACTGTTCCACTCAGCTCCCTCTCTATGGAAGCAGCGAGTGATTATTCAAAGCCCAATTAAACAACAGCATATTACATAGGATATACGGCACAGAAACAGGCCATTCAGACCAACCAGTCCATGCCAGCGTTTATGCTCCACTCGAGCCTCCTCTCGCCTTTCCTCATCTAAATCTATCAGCATAACCCTCTATTCCCTTCTCCGTCATATGCTTGTCTATCCTCCCCTTAAATGCATCTATACTATTCGCTTCCACCACTCCATGTGGAATCTGTATGGGCAGAGCTGAGAAATACCAAGGGGCAGAAAACATTAGTGGGAGTTGTATACAGACCCCCAAACAGTAATGCTGAGGTTGGGGATGCCATTAAATGGGAAATTAGAGATGCATGCAATAAGGGCACAGCAGTTATCATGGGTGACTTTAATCTACATATAGATTGGGCTAACCAAATTAGTAACAATACTGTGGAGGAGGAATTCCTAGAGTGTATACGGGATGGTTTCCTGGACTAATATGTCGAGGAACCAACTAGAGATCAGGCCATCTTAGACTGGGTATTATGTAATGAGAAAGAATTAATTAGCAATCTTGCTGTTCGAGGCCCCTTGGGGAAGAGCGATCATAATATGATGGAATTCTTCATTAAAATGGAGAGTGAAGTAGTTGACTCAGAGACTAGGGTCCTCAATTTAAATGAAGGAAACTACAATGGTATGAGGCACGAGTGGGCTTGGGTGGATTGGAGAACGTTACTTAAAGGGTTGACGATGGATAGGCATGGATGATCTACAGAATTTGTTCCTCCCTGTTTGGCATAAAAATAAAACAAAAAAGGTGACTCAACCATGGCTAACAAGGGAAATTAGGGATAGCATAAGATCCAAGGCAAGGATGTATAATTTGGCCAGAAAAAGCAGTAAACCTGAGGATTGGGAACAGTTTAGGATTCAGCAAAGGAGGACAAAGGGATTAATTAAGAGGGGGAAAATAGATTATGAGAGTAAGCTTTCAGGGAACATAAAAACTGACTGTAAAAGCTTCTATAGATATGTGAAGAGAAAAAGATTGGTGAAGTCAAGCGTAGGTCCCTTGCAGTCAGAATCAGGGGAATTTATAATGGGGAACAAAGAAATGGCTGACCAATTAAATACATACTTTGGTTCTGTCTTCACAAAGGAGGACACAAATAACCTCCCAGAAATGTCAGGGAACATAGGGTCTAATGAGAGGGAGGAATTGAATGAAATCGGTATTTGTAGGGAAATGGTGTTAGGGAAATTGACAGGATTGAAGGCCGATAAATCCCCAGGGCCTGATAATCTACATCCTAGGGTACTTAAGGAAGGGGCCCTAGAAATAGTAGATGCATTGCTGTCATCTTCCAAAATTCTATCGACTCTGGAACAGTTCCCATGGATTGGAGGGTAGCTAATGTAACCCCACTATTTAAAAAAGGTGATGGAGAGAAAACGGGGAATTACAGACCGGTAAGCCTGACATCGGTAGTGGGGAAAATGCTAGAGTCCATTATAAAAGATGTAATAGCAGGGCACTTGGAAAACAGTGACAGGATCGGACAAAGTCAACATGGAATATACAAAAGGTAATTCGTGCTTGAATAATCTACTGGAATTTTTTGAGGATGTAACTGATAGAATAGATAAGGGAGAACCAGTGGATGTGGTGTATTTGGACTTTCAGAAGGCTTTCGATAAGGCCCTGCATAAGAGATTAGCATGCAAATTAAAGCACATGGGATTGGGGGTAAGGTACTGTCTTCAAATCAAATCAAATCAACTTTTATTGTCATTGTTAGTGCACAAGTGCAGTACAATGAAATTTAGGCTTGCGGCTCCCGAGAGTGTACATTTAGATTAAGACATTTAAACATTCAACATACATTTGGCTTGTAATACATTAACATAAGCATAACCATAATAAAGTGCATTGGCAGATGTGCAGGCTTTAGAGTTTATTTGTGGAGTTCAGTAGGATGACAGCCCTGGGAAAGAAGCTGTTCCTAAATCTGGTCGTACGGGTGCGAATGCATCTGTAGCGTCTCCCAGATGGCAGGAGGGCGAACAGACTGTGGCTGTGGATAGAGAACTGGTTGGCAGACAGGAAGCAAAGAGTTGGAATAAACGGGTCTTTTTCCAAGTGGCAGGCAGTGACTAGTGAGGTACCACAGGGATCGGTGCTAGGACCCCAGCTATTCACAATATATATAAATGATCTAGATGAGGGAACTAGATGTAATATCTCCAAGTTTGCAGACGACACAAAGCTGGGTGGGCATGTGTGCTGTGAGAAGGATGCCGAGAAACTCCAGTAAGATTTGGACAGATTGGGTGATTGGGCAGATGCATGGCAGATGCAGTATAATGTGGATAAATGCGAGGTTATCCACTTTGGTGGCAAAAACAGGAAGGCAGATTATTATCTGAACGCAAATTGATTAGGAAAAGGGGAAGTGCACCGAGACCTGGGTGTCCTTGTGCACCAGTCGCTGAAGGTAAGCATGCAGGTGCAGCAGGCGGTTAAGAAGGCAAATGGTATTTTGGCCTTCATAGCGAGAAGATTCGAGTACAGGAGCAAGGATGTTTTGCTGCAGTTGTACAGGGCCTTGGTGAGACCACACCTTGAGTATTGTGTGCAGTTTTGGTCGTCTTATCTGAGGAAGGATGTTCTTGCCATGGAGAGAGTGCAGCGAAGATTCAACAGACTGATACCTAGGATGGCAGGAATGACGTATGAGAAGAGATTGGGTCGATTAGGCTTATACTCACTAGAGTTTAGAAGAATGAGAGGTGATCTCATTGAAACTTATAAAATTCTAACAGGACTAGACAGACTAGATGCAGGAAGGATGTTCCCGATGGCGGGGGAGTCCAAAACCAGGGGTCACAGTCTAAGGATAAGGGGCAAGTCATTTAGGACAGAGATGAGGAGGAATTTCTTCACCCAGAGAGTGGTGAACCTGTGGAATTCTCTACCACACAAGGCAGTTGAGGCCAATTCATTAAATATATTCAAGAAGGAGTTAGATATATTTCTTAAGGCTAAAGGGATCAAGGGAGAAAGCAGGGACAGGGTACTGAATTTGGATGATCAGCCATGATCTCATTAAATGGCGGAACAGGCTCGAGAGGCCGAATGGCCGACTCCTGCTCCTATCTTCTATGTTTCTATGTAGCGAGTCCCACATTCTCACCATTCTTTGGGTAAAGAAGTTTCTTCTGAATTCCCTATTGGATTTCTTGGTGACTATCTTATATTGATGGCCTCTAGTTTTTCTCTTCCCCACAAGTGGAAACATTCTCTCCGTATCCACTCTATCAAAACCTTTCATAATTTTAAAGACCTCTATTAGGTCACCCCTCAGCCTTCTCTTTTCAAGAGAAAAGAGACCCAGCCTGTTCATCCTTTCCTGATATGTATACCCTCACATTTCTGGTATCATCCTTGTAAATCTTCTCTTCTCCTGTGTCTCTATATCCTTTTTATAATATGGCGACCAGAACTGTACGCAGTAATCTAAGTGTGGTCTAACCAATGTTCGATACAGGTTTAGCATAACTTCCCTACTTTTCCATTCTATACCTCAAGAAATAAAACCTAGTGCTTGGTTTGCTTTTTTTATGGCCTTGCAAACCTGTGTCGCAACTTTTAGTGATTTGTGTATTTGTACTCAGAGATCCCTTTGTTCCTCTACCCCACCTAGACTCACACCCTCCTAGTAATAAGTGACCTCCCTATTCTTCCTACCAAAATGTAATACCTCACATTTATCTGTGTTGAACTTCATTTGCCAATTATATGCCCATTCTGCAAGTTTATTAATGTCCTCCTGTAATTTGTTGCAGTCCTCCTCAGTATTGACTATCCCCCCCAATTTGGTGTCATCCGCAAATTTAGAAATTGTGTTTTTGTTTCCAGAGTCTAAACCGTTAATATAAATTGTGAACAACAGTGGTACCAGCACTGATCATTGTGGAACACCGCTACCCACCTTCTGCCACTGTGAATAGTTACATTTCACCCGTGCTCTCTGCTTTCTGTCTTGAAGCCAGCCAGCTATCCATTCTGCTACTTGCATAGTTATTAGGAGAAGCATGGATCAGGATGATATGCGACGGCTCCCAGTCTAAGTTGATCTCATCAACCAAGGGTCGTTTCCATTAAACCGAACAGTCGAATAAAGCCTCCACTTTCTCAACAACAGAACACTTTCATTAACAGGGTGCTCGTTAGCTGCCGTCAGTTGTCACAGTCACACCGTGGACAGGGCGATAACTAGCTGGGGCTTTCCTCTGCCCCGTTTAGTGGCCGTACTAATGGGCTATTGCCTTGTAAGGAGTTCGGGGACAATTACATCGAATTACATAGAATTTTGCAGCACAGAAACAGGCCATTTGTTCCCCAACTGATTCATGCCAGTGTTAATGCTCCACACGAGCCTCCTCCCAACTCAGCTTTATCTCGCCCTATCAGCATATCCTTCTGTTCCTTTCTCCCTCATGTGTTTATCCAGCTTCCCCTTAAATGCATTTGTGCTATTCGTCTCAACTACTCCACGTGGTACTGAGTTCCACATTCTAACCACTCTCTGGGTAAAGATGTTTCTCTTGAATTCCCTATTGGATTTATTAATGACTATTTTATTTTTATGGCTCCTAGTTTTTGTCAAGTGGAAAGATCTTCTGTACGTCTATCCTATCAAACCATTTCATAATTTAAAGACCTCTATCAGGTCACCTCTCAGCCTTCTCTTTTCTAGATAAATGAGCCCCAGCCTGTTCAGTCTTTCCTGATAGCTATAACCTCTCAGTTCTGGTATCGTTCTTATCAATCTTTTTTGCACCTTCTCCAGTGCCTCTACATTCTTTTTGTAATATGGAGATCAGAACTGTGCGCAGTTCTCCAAGTGTGGTGTAACCAAGGTTCGATACAGGTTTAGCATAATTTTGATTGCTCGATTGCTGATTTTTGCACAAAGTGTCGAGAAGTTTCCATGGTTTCCCGAAGTCCTAATCCTCTACACAAGACAATGGCCAGTTCAGAATACGTTTGATCCATTTTCTTCCAGTATTAATGATTTTATGTGGCTTTTAATCATTTCTGAAGCCCATGATGTGAATTACTAAATTCCAAGCAACAGAGAAGCAGTGAATTCAAAATGAGCTGAACTCCACAAACTGGGAGCGCACATTTAATGCAATATATAATATATAACTACAACATCAGCAATTTTGATTTATACAGTGCCTTTAACATAGTAAAACTTCGTAAGGCGCTTCACAGGAGCATTATCAAACAAAATTTGACACCGAGCCATATAAGGAGATTTTAGGACAGGCGACCAAAAGCTTGGTCAAAAAGGTCGTTTTTAAGGAGCGTCTTAAAGGAGGAGAGAGAGGTAGAGCGGCGGAGAGGGGTTTAGGGAGGGAATTCCAGAGCTCACGGACCAGGCAGCTGAAAGCACGGCTGCCAATGGTGGAGTGATGAAAATTGGGGGTGCCCAAGAGGCCACAATTGGAGGAGCGCAGAGATCTTAGCGTGTTGTAGGGCTGAAGGAGGTTACAGAGATAGGGAGGGGCAAGGCCATGGAGGGATTGGAAAACAAGGCTGAAAATGTTAAAATCGAGGTGTGGCCAGTGTAAGTCAGTGAACACAGAGGCAATGGGTGAACGGGACTTGGGGCGAGTTAAGATACAGGCAGCAGAGTTCAAGTTTACAGAGGGTGCAAGGTGAGAGGCCACCCAGGGGAACATTGACGTGATGAGGAACCTCACAGGACAGCCTTTTATTTTGTCCTCTCATTTTCTACCCTTCTGAATAATGCACTGATTGAATGTGGAACATGGCTCCACAGACACATCCTCCAGTACCATAGCCTAGCAGCCATTCATCTGCAAGATTCAATCGTGTCAACAGGCTATTCAACCAAGAGAGCTATTGTAAACGTGCCCGACACTATCCTCACCTGACACTCACACCAGATAATACACAGGGATGAGTCCCCTGACTGAAAATGAAGTGGAAGAGGTAGACAATTAAGAGTATTTTGGAAGGAAGGTCCATCTACGTCTACCCTATCAAACCCATTCATATCATTAGGTCACCCCTCAGCCTTCTCTTTTCTAGAGAAAAGAGCCCCAGTCTGTTCAGTCTTTCCTGATAGTTATTCACTCCCACCCCCGGCATGACGTGATGAGGAACCTCACAGGATTGAAGTGGGCGGTTTTACACCTGAAGTTCATTTCGGGGCCAATCTATTCCCAGGCAGAAAATACCATTCTGGGATTCTGAGCAGTGTTATCATTTTCTCATGCAGATGGTCATGCTTTTTTCAGCCATTATGCCAATTGTTTGGTGAGCAGAATTGATTATTGCCACTCCGCATTTTCGAACCAAACGTGTGGCCTGCACAAATGGAGGTTATGAGGTGCTTTTATGTTCGTATGAGTGAAGCCGATGTGAGACACTCAGGTGCCCCCCCATCATGTACATAAGAACATAAGAAGTAGGAGCAGGAGTAGGCCATACGGCCCCTCGGGCCTGCTCCGCCATTCAATAGGTTCATGGCTGATCCGAATCTAGACTCACGTCCACTTCCCTGCCCTCTCCCCGTAACCCCTAATTCCCTTATCTGCTAGGAAACTGTCTATCTCCATTTTAAATTTATTTAATGTTGCAGCTTCCACAGCTCTCTGGGGTAGCAAATTCCATAGATTTACTACCCTCTGAGTGAAGAAGTTTCTCCTCATCTCAGTTTTGAAAGGGCAGCCCCTTATTCTTAGATTATGCCCCCTAGTTCTAGTCTCACCCATCAGTGGAAACATCCTCCCCGCATCCACCCAATCAAGCCCCCTCACAATCTTATATGTTTCGATAAGATCGCCTCTCATTCTTCTGAACTCCAATGAGTAGAGTCCCAACCTACTCAACCTTTCCTCATACGTCAACCCCCTCATCTCCGGAATCAACCGAGTGAACCTTCTCTGAACCGCCTCGAGAGCAAGTATATCTTTTCTTAAATATGGAAACCAAAACTGCACGCAGTATTCCAGGTGTGGCCTCACCAATACCCTGTATAACTGCAGCAAGACTTCCCTGTTTTTATACTCCATCCCCCTTGCAATAAAAGCCAAGATTCCATTGGCATTCCTGATCACCTGCTGCACCTGCATACTAACTTTTTGTGTTTCATGCACCAGGACCCCCAGATCTCTTTGTACTGTAGCACTTTGCAGTTTCTCTCCATTTAGATAATAACTTGCTCTTTGATTTTTTCTGCCAAAGTGCATAACCTCACACTTTCCAACATTATATTGCATCTGCCAAATCTCTGCCCACTCACTTAGCCTGTCTATGTCCTTTTGCAGGTTTTTTATGTCATCCTCACTCATTGCTTTCCCTCCCATCTTTGTATCGTCGGCAAACTTGGATATGTTGCACTCGGTCCCTTCCTCCAAATCGTTAATATAGATTGTAAAGAGTTGGGGTCCCAGCACTGACCCCTGCGGAACACCACTAGTTACTGATTGCCAGCCCGAGAATGAACCATTTATCCCAACTCTTTGTTTTCTGTTAGATAGCCAATCTTCCACCCATGTCAGTATATTACCCCCAATCCTGTGATTTCTTATCTTGATCAGTAATCTTTTGTGTGGAACCTTGTCAAATGCCTTTTGGAAGTCCAAATACACTACATCCACTGGTTCCCCTTTATCCACCCTGTATGTTACATCCTCAAAGAATTCGAGCAAATTTGTCAAACATGACTTCCCCTTCATAAAACCATGCTGACTCTGTCCTATTAAATTATGTTTATCCAAATGCTCTGTTACTGTTTCCTTAATAATGGACTCCAACATTTTGCCAACCACAGATGTTAGGCTAACTGGTCTATAGTTTCCAGCTTTTTGTCTACTTCCCTTCTTAAATAAGGGTGTTACATTAACAGTTTTCCAATCTGCCGGGACCTTTCCTGAGTCCAGGGAGTTCTGGAAAATAATCACCAATGCATCCACAATCCCTACCGCCACTTCTCTCAAGACCCTAGGATGTAGGCCATCAGGTCCGGGGGATTTATCCGCCTTAAGTCCCATTATTTTACTGAGTACCATCTCCTTAGTGATTTTAATCATTTTTAGCTCCCCCCCCCCCCCCCCCCCCCCATTTATCCAGTGTTGGGATATTTTTAGTGTCCTCTACTGTAAAGACTGATACAAAATATTTGTTCAGCGTCTTTGCCATCTCCATGTTCCCCACCACTAGTTTTCCGGTCCCATCCTCTAAGGGACCAACGTTCACTTTAGCCACCCTTTTTCTTTTTATATAGCTGTAGAAACTCTTGCTATCTGTTTTTATATTTTTTGCTAGTTTACTTTCATAATCTATTTTCCCTTTCTTGATTAATTTTTTAGTTATTGTTTGCTGGCTTTTAAATGCTTCCCAATCTTCTATCCTCCCACTAGATTTGGCTACTTTATATGCCCTTGTTTTCAGTCGGATACTATCCTTTATTACTTTACTAAGCCACGGATGGCTGTCTTTTCTTTTACTCCCCTTTTTCCTCAGTGGAATATATTTATCTTGAAAGATGTGAAATATCTCCTTGAATGTAGACCACTGCTCTTGTACCGACTTACACTTTAAACTGTTTTCCCAGTCCACCTTAGTCAATTCTACTCTCATACCTTCATAGTCTCCTTTATTTAAGCTCAGTATGCTGGTTTGAGATCCAACTCTCTCACCCTCAAACTGAATTTGGAATTCAACCATATTATGGTCACTCATTCCAAGGGGATCCTTTACTAGGACATTTTTTATTAATCCTGTTTCATTACACAGGACCAGATCTAAGATTGCCTGTCCCCTGGTTGGTTCAGTTACATACTGCTCAAGGAACCCGTCCCTAATACACTCTATGAACTCTTCCTCAAGGCTGCCATGCCCAATTTGATTAGTCCAGTCAATATGAAAGTTAAAATCCCCCATGATTATAGCTGTTCCCTTATTACAAGCCCCAACTATTTCCTGATTTATACTCCGACCAACAGAGTTGCAACTGTTAGAAGGCCTATAGACTACGCCCACTAGTGACTTTTTCCCCTTCTTATTCCTTATCTCCACCCAAACTATTTCACTATCCTGATCCTTTGACCCAATATCATTTCTGACTATTGCAGTGATTCCATCCTTGATTAACATAGCAACCCCACCTCCCTTTCCTTCCTGTCTGTCCTTCCTAATTGTCAAATACCCTTGTATGTTTAGTTCCCAGTCATGATTATCTTGCAGCCATGTTTCCGTAATGGCCACCAGATCATACCCATGTGTAGTTATTTGTACCGTCAACTCGTCAATTTTGTTACGAATGCTGCGTGCATTCAGATAAAGAACTTTCAAATATGTTTTCTGACAATTTATTCCTGCTTTTACCCCTTTTACTACTTTACCTTTGTCATTATACATTCTGTCCCTTCCTGACATGCTCTGGTTTTGAATTCCCCCACTGCTACCTTGCTCTATTGCCTTCTCCGCTGTCATTTTTATTTTTTGCTCTCTTGAAACCTCCCCCCCACTAATTAGTTTAAAGCCCTCTCTACAGCCCTAGTTATTCGATTCGCCAGGACTCTAGTCCCAGCACTGGCCAAGTGAAGTCCGTCCCAACGGAACAGCTCTCTCCTGTCCCAGTACTGATGCCAGTGTCCCAGGAAGCAAAACCCATTTCTCCCACACCAGGCTTTGAGCCACGTACCTCCACGCATTTGTTACCCCTAGACTTGACTATTCCAATGCTCTCTTGGCCGGCCGCCCATCTTCCACCCACCAAAACTCACACCAACTCACCCAACACCCCTGTGCTCGCTGACCTACATTGGCTACATGTTTATTTGTGTGCACGTTATGTGTGCACATGTGCATGTGTCTCTGTGCATGTGCGCATGCATTTGTGCATATGTGTACTTGCGCCCGTGTGCGAGTATGCACTTGTGTGTCTGTGTGCACATTTGTGGATGTATGTGTGTGTGTGCATATGCATGTCCGCACATGTGCATATTTCTACGTGTATGTGCATGTGTATAGTTGTGTATCTGCATGTGTGTTTGTGTGTGTATGTATGTATTTGTGTGTGTGCACGTGCATGTGTGCATGTCTGTGGGAGATGGGGAGTGAAGCTCTCCAACACAATATGTGTCATTCACCAGATGCCAATTTGCTGTGTTTAATCTGCTGTTGAGTCTATGCTTCCCCAATCACTTCAGACCCCACAACCACCTTGATCTTGACTGCACCTTCTAATTCAGTCATTTCCCACAGAGCTGATTTGCATTTGTAACTGTATAACTCTTTGAACTTGTACTGTTTTCTTTTATAATCTATACATATATTTAAATAATGTAGTTATACTATTGAATTGCTGGGGTCCCAATGGGCCATGGAACCAGAAGTGTAAACTAGCTCTGTGTCACATTATTAAAATATCAAGTTATCAAGCTTTTCTTTCTCTCATTTTTCACTTTTATTCCCACTTAGGGAATTTCCAATATGGTAGAAAATGACACCAGTGAGAAGTCATATAAAACTGAGAGAAATATTCGAGTGATAATTACAGTCTGATAATTTAACTCTTTTGTGTCCCAGTGAATTCTGTGTTCGTCAAGGCGAGAGATGTTTGTGCACCAGCTTCGAGCAACTGTTGCGGCCTCCTGTGTCAGCCGCGGCTCAGTGGGCAACACTCTCGTCTTCTGAGTCAGAAGGTTGTGGGTTCAAGCCCCCACTCCAGAGACTTGAGCACAAAAATCCAGCCTGACACTCCAGTGCGGTACTGAGGGAGCGCCGCACTGTCGGAGATGCCGTTTTTCGGATGAGACATTAAACCCAGTCTGCTCTCTCAGGTGGACGTAAAAGATCCCGTTGTAGGAATCGACGGATTCCTATCTAAATCACTGAGGTCGAGTCAGTTCAGTAAATTAACCGAATTTAATTAAACTGGTGAACAAAACAAAAACATGCAGGAGCAACAGCAAACAGGTCTATACAGTAGCTTGTTCCACGAGGTCTGAACTCAGAACCTCCCACCTCTGACGTCATGACGTCATCACGTTTCCCGCCACTCGGGGCACCACGTGACCAACGTGATGATGTCATCGCGTTGTTTCAGGGTTTTTACAGAAAGCTTGTTTACACTCAGCAAACGGACATAGGTGCTGTAACATTGCTTTAAAGACAGTTATTCATTTGTACAGGAGTTCATTGGTGGTTTTACCACACCGTGGCACTATTGTGAAGAAGAGCAGGGGAGTTCGCTCTGGTGTCCTGGGGCCAATATTTATCCCTCAATCAACATCACTAAAACAGATGATCTGGTCATTATCACACTGCTGTTTGTGGGAGCTTGCTGTGTGCAAATTGGCTGCTGCATTTCCCCACATTACAACAGTGACTACACTTTAGTAGCACGTCATTGGTTGTAAAGCACTTTGGATCATCCTGAGGCGCCATAGAAATGCAAGTTCTTCCTTTTCGGTGCCCCAGCACCTGTAGAGAGCTGGCACCACGGCCTGTCTCTGGGAGACCACCGCTGATCGGAGAGCCAGGTGGGTTGCAGAGAGAGCCTGCTGACAACAGGAGAAGGCAAGCTTTTCATTTGAATTTGACTATTTCACTGGCCTCCACCAAGGAGCCACACCAAATCAGGGGGCTTCGAGGCTTGCCACAAGCGTAAGGATACAGGCTCTGCATCGCCTTCAAACCTCACCAAGATCTGTGGCACGTTTTGATGGCTGCTCTGCGGCTGTGCAAGGCCTCACTCTGTGAGTGAACGCGCAAGGCTCTGGCTTGCATAAAAAATAAAATGTTCTCGAGCCTTACGCCATCTTTTGAATGGTGGATGCTGTCCCTTGCACCTGCCATCCAAAGGAAGCAGTCGTGGGAAATACGTCAGAGGATGTCCTTCCCTGATTTGCATTTCGGTGTACTATCTGACACTGAGCCTGGGAAACTGGGCGCCATGGAAATTGGGATGGCGAGACGTGGCAGAGCGCACTCCCCGGGACAAATGTTCCAAGCCCACCCACCCCAAATATCAGCACGGTGGGGGAATTACTCAGGCGTTCCATCTAGTTTGCCATCCTGCTGTTGCAGCAATTGTAACTTCCTGACTCCCCAAAACCTTTCCACCACCTACAAGGCACAAGTAAGGAGTGTGATGGAATACTCTCCACTTGCCTGGATGAGTGCAGCTTCAACAACACTCAAGAAGCTCGACACCATCCAGGACAAAGCAGCCCGCTTGATCGGCACCCCATCCACCACCTTAAACATTCACCCCCTCCACCACCGGCGTACCGTGGCTGCAGTGTTTACCATCTACAAGATGCACTGCAGCAACTCGCCAAGGCTTCTTCGGCAGCACCTCCCAAACCCGCGACCTCTTCCACCTAGAAGGACAAGGGCAGCAGGCGCATGGGAACACCACCACCTCCAAGTTCCCCTCCAAGTCACACACCATCCTGACTTAGAAGTATATCGCTGATCCTTCATCGTCGCTGGGTCAACATCCTGGAACTCCCTCCCTAACAGCACTGTGGGAGCACCTTCACCACACGGACTGCAGCGGTTCAAGAAGGCGACTCACCACCACCTTCTCGAAAGCAACTAGGGATGGGCAATAAATGCTGGCCTTGCCAGCGATGCCCATAAACAAACTAAAATAAACTTATGATGTGTTTCCCTTCAAGATACATGTCCAATTTGACCTTGAAGCGATCCAAGCTACTGGTCCCACATCCTCCTCTTAGGGAACACCGGAGGACACTTGGATTGTCCGTGCATTGGGCGGCAGGACAAGAGTTGCACGGCTCTTTGTTAACTGTAGGTGTCAGAGCCATCAACCCCATATTGGCTTGCTTTCTGCTCCAGGTCATCCCCGCGGCCAGGCCACACCAGGGAGGTTGAGGTATCGGAAGGGCGTTTCCGAGCAGGAGGCAGCACCTTCCAGGATGGGAGGGGAGAAAACCAGAGCAGGATAACGAAGTGTGGGGAGCAGAGTTGAATTCATTTCACCATACCAATATACATTTGACAAAAATGACGATAATGTACTGAAACAGTTAGTCAGAGCCAGCGGACTGGTAATCAGGACAGCTCTGCATTAAATTTAATCATGCTGATATAACTGATTAAAGTCACCGCCTCTGTATTTTAATCCTGGGATTTAACAATAAAAAAATAAATTGGTTTATCAAATTCGCATGCAGAACCCTGACTGCTTTGTGTAAGACAGGCAATATTGAAGATCATAGTTCAGGCTCCACATATAATTTGTAAACCTGAAATGTCTCCCCTCTATATCTTTTAATTAATTACTTATAAAACTTATGAGCGTTTATTTAATTAATATTAATATAGCAAGGGTGCTGGTTAAATGTGATGTCTGATTCATTAAGTGAATGCATTAAAAGGTGATTGTGCTGTTATTATTTTTCCCCAGTGCCCTCTCCTACTTTCCTGAAGGGCTATGGACTCACCACTGACACGGGATCACTGCACTGCACGGCAACAGATTAAGCTGACCCCAAGTCAGTTCTTACGGTCAGCTCGTTTCAAAAGTTACGGCAGTGCTCTCGCCACAGATTGGCTGATAAACAGGGAGCCCACTGTGGGGGTGGGGGTTAACGGGCAGGTGAGAGCAGTTGTTGAAAGGCTGCTCCTAAAGGTGGGGCGCAAGTTGTCGAGGAAGATGCACTCTCCACTGAAATTGGCCAGGACAGTAAGAAGGGTGCCGTGGGATCTTTTACAGCCACCCGAGAGGGCAGACGGAGCCCCAGTTTAACGTCTCTTCCAAAAGACGGCACCTGCGACAGTGCAGCACTCCTTCAGTACTGTACTGGAATGTCAGCCTGGATTTTGTGCTCAAGCCTCTGGGAGCGGGACTTGACTCAGAGGCGAGAGTGCTGACATTGAATAACCATTCGTTCACTCATACTTTGGCGCAGTGTCACGGGGGCAGCATACGCAGCGCTTTGACACTTCTGCAAAAATACTATTCTACCCTTATCGAACAAAAAACTATCGATCTCAGTCTTGACATCCCGTCATTCTTAATTCCCCCACCAGAGGAAATAGTTTCTCCATATCTGCCCTAGCGAATCCATTTAACATTTTAAAGCTCTGGATCAGCTCACCCCTCAATCTTCCGTGCTCGAGGGAATACAAGCCAAGGGAGTAGAAACAAAGAGCCCTGTCTGTAAAAACCGAAGTTTCATACTGCCTGAAGTAAAGAGTCAGGAAAAGACTTTTGTTTGAAGCTGGTCAATGACGTCCTTTATCACGAGAAATTAGTCATTCAAGTCACACAGTACATAATCCTTGAATTATGGTCCAAAGCAATTTATATGAATCAGCTCTAAAAGAGATTTTCCCTTCTGGAGTATTTAATCTTTTGACTCCGTGCAGCTTTTATTTTAAACTGGACCAGTGTTCGGATTGCTAATTAGACTGCCGGAAGTGAAACACTGTCAGGTTTCAGAGCGGGGGAGGGGGTGGGGAAATCGGGCTGTCAGCTATCTGCGTAACTACTGGCGACGAGCTTTTGGAACTGACCCTGACAGAAACATATTTTGACCCAGTTCAGGCTGGGCTTGGCTTTCCCAGAAACTCTGAAGGTTTAGAGCCAAAGTCAGAAAAAATACATTGATAAAAAAAAAGAAGGGAGAGATTTTTAATCCCCTCTCGCCCAGCGAGGATGATGTGTGTGTGGGGCGGTTAAGATCAGGCCTAATCCACATGCGGAAGGTCGCTCCATTCCCGCCCGACGCCATCTTAAACCTTCACCGACTTTGAGGCCTGAGGCCGGCCCAGGCTCTCCCTGCAGGCAAGTGACTACCTGATTTAAATGCAAAGGTCACGGCCCGACAACTTCGCCGGTGCCACGACGTGATCTATTACAAAGGCTCGGGGTGGGGTGGTCCCCCAGTCCACCCACCCCCCACCTCCCGATGTCAAAAACCCGCTAGAGAATCCTGGGCAGCCGCAGCAGAGCGGCCGGAGAAGGCCCAAGCTAAGTTAAGATTTCTTACTCTTTCATTGGAATCCTTGAGAGCTAGGAGGAGCAGGAAGAAATTCCCGGGCCTCTAATGGGGTATAAGAACATAATAACATATGAAATAGGAGCAGGAGTAGGCCCTTTGAGCCTGCTCCGCCATTCAATGAGATCATTGCTGATCTTCTGCCTCAACTCCATTCACCGGCCCTATCGCCATATCCCTTGATGCCTTTACCAGTCAGAAATCTATCGACTTCTGTTTTGAATATACCCAATGACTGAGCCACCACAGCCCTCTGGGGTAGAGAATTCCAAAGATTCACCACCCTCTGTGTGAAGACATTTCTTCTCATCTCAGTCCTGAATGGCCTACCCTTTATCCTGAGGCTGTGGACCCTGGTTCTAGACTCCCCAGCTAAGGGAAACATTCTCCCAGCATCCATCCTATCAAGCCCTGTAATAATTTTGCATGCTTCAATGAGATCCCCTCTCATTCTTCTGAATTCAAGAGAATACAGGCCCAGTTTACTCAATCTTTTCTCATACGACAGTCCCGCCATCCCAGGAATCAATCTCGTGAACCTTTGTTACACTCCCTCTATGGCAAGTATATCCTTCCTTAGGTAAGGAGACCAAAATTGTACACAGTACTCCAGGTGTAGTCTCACCAAGGCCCTATATAATTGGAGTAAGACTTCTTTACTCCTGTACTCAAATCCTCTTGTAATGAAGGCCAGCATACCATTTGCCTTCCTAATGGCTTGCTGCACCTGCACATTCACTTTTAGTGACTCATGTACACACATACCCAGGTCCCTGTGGTAGCATAGTGGTTATGTTACTGGACTAGTAATCCAGAGGCCTGAACTTAATGATTTTGTGAAACATGAGTTCAAATCCCACCACAGGCAGCTGGGGAATTTAAATTCAGTTAATTAAATAAATCTGCAATTAAAAAAGCTTGTATCAGTAATGGTGAAACTACCAGATCATTGTAAAACCCATCTGGTTCACTAATGTCCTTTCAGGAAGGAAATCTGCCATCCTTACCTGGTCTGGCCTATATGTGACTCCAAACCTACAGCAATGTGGTTGGCTCTTAACTGCCCTCTGCGGTTCAAGAAGGTGGTTTACCACCACATTCTTGAGGGCAATTTGGGATGGGTAATAAATGCCAGCCTTGCCAGTAACACCCACATCCAATGAATAAAAAAAAATAATGGCTTGGCCTTCCCTTTCCCTCCCCACAATGGCATCTGTTTGGGAACACCCTGGCCCCCATAGTTGAAGTAGATGATCAGCCATGATCTCATTGAATGGCGGAGCAGGCTCGAGGGACCGTATGGCCGACTCCTCCTATTTTTTATGTTCTTTAGCGCCTGAAAAAACAGTCGCTGCGAGGCCAAATTGCTAGGCCACAGCCTATAATGTCTTCACATCCAGGCAATGAAACAGACAGATCAAACACAAGGGAATAAAAGTTCCTGCAAGAAGAGTAAAAGATGCTTGTAGATGTTACAGCGCAGTAACTGGGTATGGTTGATTGGTTCTGCAAGATGTCTTCTGCTTAAATCGCAATTCTGCTTCGACGTGGCGTTCTTGAAAATGGAGTTAATAGCAGAAATTCAGCAAAATTGTGTTTACCTCAGCTCAGTTAATCATCCGCACAACGATTGAATCTGGGGGGGGAAAAACACCCGGAGCAAAAGCACATTTTACAGAAAAGTGATTAGACTTTGAAAATCTCCTGCTGCCTCTGGGTAAATCATTGGCAGTAGATTGATCGTATTTAGTGGGAAGCGCATTAAAATGGCTAATTGGGGAATATTTTATGCTTGAATTTTGTATTTATTGTAAGCGGTTTTACATGACCAGGAACAGTACACACTGGGAGTGAATGGGATGTGGTTTATAATATTAGAATTCACCACTTTAATCAGAATTATGCTTGGATTGGATGTGAAGTCAGCTGTGGTACATGGGATCCAAGTCAATCACGTTGTGTGAGTAGACTAATCATACACCTTGAGATTTTTAATGGTCCAGAAAAGGCAATCGAAAATGAGTTAAAAACAGCTTTTTTCCCCTCCATTCTTTAATTCTAGGCAGAGATATTGAGAGAGTGGTTAACAAAGTAGAGAAGTTATGCTGAACCTTTATAAAGCGCTGGTTAGGCCACAACTGGAGTATTGCGTCCAGTTCTGGTCACCACACTTTAGGAAGGATGTGAAGGCCCTTGAGAGGGTGCAGAGGAGATTTACCAGAATGGTTCCGGGGATGGGGGATCTTAGCTACAAGGACAGGTTGGAGAAGCTGGGTTTGTTTTCAATAGAGCAAAGGAGGTTGAGGGGTGATTTGATAGAGGTGTACAAGATTATGACGGGTTTGGATAGGCTAGATGGGGAAAGGCTGTTCCCACTAGTTGATGGTACAAGGACTAGGGGACACAGATTTAAGGTTTTGGGCAAGAGATACAGGGGGGACGTGAGGAAAAACTTTTTTACGGAGCGAGTGGTGAGGACCTGGAACTCGCTGCCGACGGAAGTGGTGGAAGCGGACACTCAATATTTTCAAGGGGAGACTGGATAGGCACTTGAGGGAAATAAACTTGCAGGGCTACGGGGATAGAGCGGGGGAATGGGGCTGGCTGGATTGCTCTACAGAGTGCCGGCACAGACTCGATGGGCCAAATGGCCTCCTTCTGTGCCGTATGACTATATGACTATGAGATAATAATATGAGATGGTGGACGTCTCCCTCGCGGCTCCTCAAACGTCTCCTGAATGATACCAGAGCTTAGAAGGTTAAATTATGAGGACAGGTTTCATAAATTTGACTTGCATTCCCTTGAGTATAGAAGATTGAGGGGTGATCCGATCGAGGTGTTTAAAATGTTAAATGGATTTGATAGTGTGCTGCCTTCCGTTAGGAATTTATGTTAGTTTTCCAGTTAATTCAGGGGTTTGAGTAATTTGGGTCGATTTCCATTGTGTGCCGCCACCTAGTGGATATTTGGTACCTAGCAAGTGCAGAAAAGCGCAGTAAAGTGCAGTAAATTGCAGTAAAGCACAGTAAAGTAAACTGTATATCACAGACCTGCAGCCACACATGGTCTGGGAAGTTATATTCTTGTCACGCTCCAGCCTTGGACACTATTTGTCTGTAAGTACTTGAGAATGTTATAGATGATTAGTGTACACTGGCCTAGAAATTGGGTTGTGGGCTCGCCAGGGCTGTAGCGCCAGAAATTTTGCGCCAGCGTTAATGCGGCAGCGCCCGACGAAAATTCGGTTGCGCCGGCCCCAGACGGCGGCGGGCGCTAAAGGAGGGTTTTAGCGCCTGAAAACGGGCGTTGAATTGGGCTTCCCGGCGCTAATCCCCCGCTGCGGCACCCGATGCGGTGCGGCAGGCTGGGGAACTGCAGGCCTCCTCCTTCTGTTAAGGAGGAGCTGCCTGCAGCCGACAACTGTCCGGCGGATTCCCCCGACATCTGAGCCCGGCACCTCGGGGAAGTGCCGGGCTCGCAGCACACACTCATCAGGGCCGCGGGGGGGGTGATGCAGGAGTCCAGGAAGGGAGGTGCGGGCAGGCGGCCGCCGGGAACGCGGCCGGCCGCCGCTCCACCTTTATGCGCCGGCGCAAAGGCGTGTAAGAACACTTTTCACATTCGTTAGTTGCGCCTGCCACGGGCGAGGCGGGCGCAACTGAATTTGGGCTTGGGGCCGGGTTACCACGGCAACCGGGACGCTGCGCACACCGATGACGTCATCGGTGCCGGCGCAGCGCTACCGGCTAACGCCGATGGTAAGGCCCAAGTCAATTTGCAAAACGGCGCAAGGCCCTCTAGCGCCACTAATTGGGCGCTAAGCCCACTCAATTTCTAGGCCACTATATTTTGCAGAAAATGTTTAGTTTGTAACTTTTCTCTGTAAGCAAACTTACACAGCTAGCCGTGAAGTGCTCGCTCTCTGTCTAGCTGGTTAACTTGTAGCTGTATTTTGATGCACTATGTACAGGGCTAATTTAAAGAGAATGCCTTTCAGTTTGCTAAATGTATATTCACAGTAAGCTGTGTTTCCACGTGTTTTGGTAAGTTACATGCCAAATGTATTGTGTTGCTCAGGCGTACCTAAATTTGTGTATGCATATCAGTTATGTGCTTGTATACGAATGTGTGCTTCCATTTCTGTATTGTATTTCAGTTTCACAATAAGAATCTTTCAGTAAAGTTTACAAGAAAAGTCAAGCCTTGTGATTTTTATGGGAAGATATCAAGTTGTTAGCTACCTGTCTAGCTCTGCATAGGAACGCGCTGCAAGGGCAGAAAAGATAGGTTAGATACGGAGGAACTATTTCCTCTGGTGGGGGAAATCAATAACAAGGGGACAGCATCTTAAAATTAGAGCCAGGTCATTCAGGAGTTAAATCAGGAAGCACTTTTTCACACAAAGGGTATTGGAAATCTGGAAATCTGGAATTCTCTTCCCCAAAAGGCTGTGGATGCTGGGAGACAATCGAAGCTTTCAAGATTGAGAGCGATAGATTGTTGTTGGGTAAGGGTATTGAGGGATATGGAGCAAAGGTAGGCAAATGGAGTTAAGGTCATGATCTTATTAAACGATGGAGCAGGCTCGACCAGCTGAATGGCCTATTCTTTTTCTTATGATCCTTCCCCCGTATTCCTGAACAGGGTACAAGGAAAAAGCTTGAGGAAACCTGAAACCTGAAACGTTAACTCTGTTTCTCTCTTCACAGGTGTTGCCTGACCTGCTGAGTATCTCCAGCATTTTCTGTTTTTATTACAAGGAAAAGCTTGTCTGTTAGGCAATACTCACCTTTCTCGATCTTCTTCTTCTTAGGCAGTCCCTCGGAACCGAGGATGACTATCTTCCACACTAAAAATGAGTTTGCAGGTGACTGATGAGTCCAATGCGGGACCTACAGTCTCTGTCACAGGTGGGGCAGACGGTGGTTGAAGGGGAGGGTGGGTGGGGTGCTTGGGTTGACGTGCGCTCCTTGCGCTGCCTGCGCTTGGCTTCCGATCACAGTGTCTTGTTATCCAAGGTCAGCCCTCCAAAGGCGTCTGTTTCTTCCACCAGGTGATCAAGTCTGGCTTCGAACCATTGTGTCATCGGGTGTGCTGTAACGCTGTGGCTACTTTCTGCCAACTGTGGTGTGCTGTCATTGGTGAGGACTTTTGGTCAGCACGTCTACTGGTGTCAGCCGTGGCTCAGTGGGTAGCACTGTCGCCTCTGATGTCAGAAGGTTGTAGGCTCAAGCCCTGCTCCAGAGACTGTAGTGCATTAATCCAGGCTGGCAGTCCAGTGCCGCACTGAGGGAGTGCTGCACTGTCGGAGGTGCTGTCTTTCGGATGAGATGATAAACCGAGGACCCATCTGCCCTCTCGGCTGGATATAAAAGGATCCCATGGCACTATTCAAAGAAGAGCAGGGGAGTTCTCCCCGGTGTCCTGTCCAATATCTATCCCTCAACCAACATCACCATAAAAGGTGATCTGGTCATTATCACATTGCTGTTTGTGGCACCTTGCTGTGCGCAAGTTGGCTGCTGCATTTCCTACAATACAACAGTGATCATGCTTCAACAGTACTTCATTGGCTGGAAAGTGTTTTGGGACATCCTGAGATCATGAAAGGCGCTATATAAATGCAGGTCTTTCTTTATTTTTTCCTCCTTTGGTTAAGAACTCTCTGCGAGTGGGAGGATTATGGAATTACCCCTCCCAGCTCAAAACATTGAGAAGGAAAATGGAATAGGGGACTGAGTAACGTAGAGAATTCCCCTCGCGTCTCTGAAATTTGCCTAATCCAGACTAATGGGATGAAAGACTCTTCTCTCCTGGAGCTGCAGGGGTGCTGAATGAAGTCTCAATCCAGTTCCCCGCAAGCGCAAGACTGCAACAGAGGACGGCCAGGCATTGGTCACTGATACAGCATTTTAACAGAAAGATGCTAAGGTGGCTGGCGTAGGAAATGTAATTGTCCAAGTGATGCAGGAGAGGATGGCCTGTTGAAGTTGGCACACTGTTAGAGCAGAGTAGAGGGAGCATTATTCGATGTCTAACCCATGCTCTGCCTAAACTAACAGTGCTTGATGCTGACACCAGTGGGCGGGCCGGGGGATTTAATTTCCTGGAGGCGACACTTTTAACACACTAGTTTGCACATTTGTGGTTAACCTTTGATCTGCTCTGTTCTAAATTGGCCAATATATACCATTTAAAATAATCAGGTTAATGACGGCATTAAATTAGTAAAGGCAGCAAATTAACACAAATGTGCTAATCAAATGCTAAAAATAGCACCCCGAGAAAGTTCATAGAAACATAGAAGATAGGAGCAGGAGTAGGCCATTCGGCCCCTCGAGCCTGCTCTGCCATTCAATGAGATCATGGCTGATCATCCAAATTCAGTACCCGGTCCCTGCTTTCTCCCCATATCCCTTGATCCCTTTAGCCTTGAGAAATATATCCAACTCCTTCTTGAATATATTTAATGAATTGGCCTCTACTGCCTTCTGTGGTGGAAAATTCCACAGGTTCACCACTCTCTGGGTGAAGAAATTCCTCCTCATTTCTGTCCTAAATGGCCTACCCCTTATCCTTAGACTGTGACCCCTGGTTCTGGACTCCCCGACCATCGGGAACATCCTTCCAGCATCTCATCTGTCTAGTCCTATTAGAATTTTATAAGTTTCGATGAGATCCCCTCTCATTCTTCTAAACTCCAGCAAGTACAAGCCCAATCAACCCAATCTCTCCTCATACGTTCAAAAGAACTGTGCTTCCCTGTTGCCGTTTAATTCTAATGAGAGGATGGTCACTCGTGTTTATCTATCCGCTTTGTTCAGCAGCAGTTTCATTGGTAGTCGGAGGCCAGTGTGGAGAATTATGTACAGCACATACATTCCAGTACGAATCCACACGCAATTCTGACATTTCTCCATTCTGCAGCCATCTCTGCACAACACTGTTGAACATCATCGGGGTGCTCAAGCAACGGTTCCGCTGCCTTGACCGTTCGGGAGGAGCCCTCCAGTACTCGCCGGAGCGGGTGTCCCATTTTGCCATGGTGTGCCGCATGCTCCACAACTTGGCCATCATGTGGGCCCAGCCCTTGCCACCAGGGAGTGCGTGACCACCTCAGAAGAAGGAAGAGGGAGAGGGGGACGAGGAGGAAGAGGAAGATGAGGAGGAGGAACAGGAACGAGGGAGGAGGCAGCCACTCAATCTGCCTTCTTGAAGGGCGGTCTGTGACCGCCTCAGCAGACTGCGGTTCCAGTAAATTAAACCCCAGATCCCCGTTGCTCACCACATCCCCATCATTCCATCCCTGTCGCAGGCCATATCACAGTGCAAAGCTGAAATGAGAGACACCACAAAATCATTCAAAGCCAATTAATAAATTTATCAATAATCAGTGAACACATATTTACACCAACAATATTAGCTATTCACCCTTGTGCATTCCCTTAGTGCCCTCGTTACAGTGCCTTTGCCTACTCTACTGCTCCTACGAAGTGTTGGCCCAGTGGCTGCAGCAGGGCTGGTGGAAGCTTTTGAGTGTCTGTGCGGGAGACTTCAGATGGCTTTGCAGGACGCCCTCGACCAGCTCTAGACCTGGAAGGCCTGGCTGTAGACTGCACCACCTCAGCATGGGCAGCAGCAGTCTGGGCTGGCTGGATGACAGGCAGCGACAAGTGCAATGGTGGAGTGCCAGTGGAGGGAGCAGGAATGCTGTCATCCTGAGAGAGGACAGCAGCTTCCTGCTCCACTGACTCACTGGCACTCCCCCGGGGCAGCACCTCAGCATCCCTAGTAATCTGTTGGAGCACAGATTACTGTCCTGCTGCGACACCGTGAAAGCCCCGGTGGACGGTGGTTGACCCAGCCATGATGGCAGCTGTCAGAGCTTGCGTGGCATCAAGCTGAGACTGAATGTGAGCAGTCTGAGAATCGATGGCACCAAGCACAGACTGCATTACAGCACTAAGATGTTCCGTGGCTTCCGCCTGTACTGCAATGGAAGCTGCAACATCGCCCATCACACGCGGCATCAGGTCTGGGTCGCCATAGTCTCTCTGGGATTCCACCATCCTTTGCAGACTGCAAATGATGGGCTCCATGGTGTGCGCAGAGCTTTATGCAATGTTGGAGGCGGACTCCTCCACACTCCTTACCATTGCCGAGAGGCTCTCGGGCACCCTTGCCATTGCACCTATCATCTCCGTGTGCATGCCCATCACCCTTCTTCTAAAGGTCTCCCCATCAAGGTCCTCATCTGAGTCCTGTGCAGCAGAACTCTCACACGAACTCGCCCTCTGGGGAGCTGACTCCCAAGCCACCCTTTCCCCTTGGCCTTGCTGCAGCCCGCTCGTCCCCAGTGCATCACCCTGTGCAGATCCCGCTACTATACTAGCCTCTAAAGAACGCGTTCTGCCAGTATCTGAGCTGGTGCCTGCAGGTGAGAGATGCAGTGACGCGATGTGTTCTTCCTCCTCCTCTTCTCCCGCCTCGCTCTCTATGGTGACCTCAGGGACAGGCTGCTCAGGTGCTTGCTCATTATCTGAAAGCATAAAGGCACAAGAGTCAGGTTAAGGTGAGGGGAGGGGGGCAGGAAGGGAGAAAGGCATGCATGCAGCGTGATTAGCTGGAAAGTGGGAAAGGCTTGTGGGGTGAGGGGGGAAGTAGGATGTAAGAAGAAGGAGTAGGGATGAACATACCGTTGTTGTCCCCAAGGGGGTCAATGTCGCCGGTGACCACGGTGCCCAACACCTGTTGCCCAATGATTTGCAGCACTCTTTCCTCCAGCGCACACACTGGTTGGGTGTCGGCTTGTCCCCTGCTTGTGCGCTCCTGCTCCCTCCTGTTGTGAGCGAGCTTGGACTGCAAGAGAAAGGAAAGTGTGTGAGTGAGTGTGGAGCAATGTGTTTGGGAGAGGTGCCTGCCATAGTTGAATAGTTGTCATTGTGTGCAAGGTGTGAGATGTGGGTGTGAGTGTTGGTAGGTGGGGTTTGTTGGTGGGTGAGTGCTGGGAGTGTGGTGCTTTGGGCAGTGTGTGCTGACTGTGGTTCAGATGGCGGTATGTAGCATTTATTGAAGCATTGACTCACCCTGATCACCCGAGTGAGGTCGTTAAGTTTCTTCCTGCACTGTGTGGGGGTCCTGGGGACCACAGTGCTGCCCGAGGCCTGCTGGGCTTCCTCCCTCCACATGGCGCGGAAGACTTGCGGCGAGGGCCTCCTGCCGCTTGCCGGGTAGAGCACCGCCCTCCGTCTCTCCACAGCGAAGACCAACGCCTCCAATGCTTGGTCGCAGAATCTGCGAGCTCTCTTCCCTGAGCCGTTGATCTGCCATAATGACACCTCCTTCAGTGGTCCAGCTCCTTCTCCTTGGCCTTCTGCTGCTTGCTGAGACAGCTGCAGAACCAGCAATGCTGAGAATGAGGTTCGGCAGCATGATTGAATCTCCCCTTTAAGAACTGGAAAGAGCCTGTGGGAATGGTGACTAGCGATTAGACTGCACCTGAAATTGGACAGCGCTTTGAGTCTAACGCCACTGAGCTAGGTCATTAGCGCTTGATTTAGCGCTCCAGTCCTTTCTTTGAGCGATGACACTGAATTTTGCGAGCAGTGAGATTTATTAACTCCTGGCGCTAAATCTCAAACTTTTCCAAAGTTAGCGCCCATTCCTGAGCGATAATGAATTTCGCCCCCCTCCCCCCAGCTCTTCTTCAAAATAATGCCATGGAATCTTTTGCATCCATCTGATTGGGCAGTCAGGACCTTGGTTTAAAATCACATCTGAAAGATGGCACCTAGTCATAGTCATAGAGTCATAACGGCACAGAAGGAGGCATTCGGCCCATCGAGTCCGTGCCGGCTCTCTGTAGAGCAATCCAGTCAGTCCCATTCCCCCGCTCTATCCCCATAGCCCTACAACTTTATTCCCCTCAAGTGCCTATCCACTGAAAACATTGAGTGTCTCCGCTTCCACCACTTCCGTCGGCAGCAAATTCCAGGTCCTCACCACTCGCTGCGTAATAAAATTTTTCCTCACGTTCCCCCTATATCTCTTGCCCAAAACCTTAAATCTGTGTCCCCTAGTCCTTGTACCATCAACTAGTGGGAACAGCTTTTCCCCATCTAGCCTGTCCAAACCTGTCATAATCTTGTACACCTCTATCAAATCACCCCTCAACCTCCATTGCTCTAATGAAAATAAATCCAGCTTCTCCAACCTGTCCTTATAGCTAAGATCCCCCATCCCCGGAATCATTCTGGTAAATCTCCTCTGCACCCTCTCAAGTGCCTTCACATCCTTCCTAAAGTGTGGTGACCAGAACTGGTCGCAATACTCCAGTTGTGGCCTAACCAGCGCTTTATAACGCATAAATTCTCTACTTTTGTACTCAATGGGCTAGAATTTCCCAGGGCCGTGGAGGCGGGAATTGAGGCATGTGGGGTGTTAAAATCGTGAAATCGGGGGGCACAAACCCATCCCGCCTCCATGCCCGTTTCCCAGGAGGCGGGTACCCAACCTGTGCTGGGACCCGCCTCCCCGAGGTGGGAAGGGGATTAGTGCCAATTAACTGCCTGTTAACAGGTCGTTAACAGGCAGTTTTTAGCCTAATCCCTATTTTTATCCCTGAAGTGTGGGCTGCCCGGCAGCTCCAAACCACGGCAAGTTAGCGAGGCGGACCGTCGTGCTGAAGGACTTGGAGGGTTCGAGATGTCCGGTGTTCAGGTGAGTGATGGATGCATGAGTGCAGAGGTAAGTGTGTTTGGTGTGTATAAAGTGTTTAAGTTTTATTTACCTTTACTTACTAATGCAGGCTTCCTTCCTTCAGGTCTCGGGAGTCCCTCAGCCCACCGGCACAGAAAGCAGAATGGCTGCGAGCTGTCAAAAGCTGCAGCCTCTGCTTTCTGTTCTGGAGAGACCTCTAAATCAGCCTGAGAGGAAGGAATTAACTTGGAGTACAGATTGTCAGTGTTTGACAGCTTCAAAGAGCTGTCAAACGCTGATATTTCATCTGTCAAAAGCTCTTGACAGATGAAATGTCAATCTGTGACGTCACCTGTTGCTGGGTGGCCCTTAATTGGCCTGCTGAGCCCGCCCAGCGGGCTCAACAAGGTCAATCAAGTGAAAATCGAGTGGGTTGGCCACAACTCGATGGAGGCGGGACTACAACCCCAAAAGTGGGAGTCCCACCTCCTACTCGCCTCCATTGATAAAATCCAGCCCAATACCTCTATTTATGAAGCCCAAGATCCCATATGCTTTGTTAACCACTCTCTCAATATGTCCCGCCACCTTCAGGGACCTATGCACATTAACTCCCAAGTCCCTCTGTCCTTGCACACTTTTTATAAAACTGTGCCATTAAGTGTATTAAAACAGAAAATGCTGGAGATACTCAGCAGGTCAGGCAGCATCTGTGAAGAGAGAAACAGAGTTAACGTTTCAGGTCGATGACCTTTCGTCAGAACTGGAAAAAAGCAGGAAATGGAACAGATTTTTAAACAATGTAGGGGCTGGGAAAGGGGGAGGGGATGAAAGAACAAAAGGGAAGGTCTGTGATAGGATAGAAGGCAGGAGAGGTTAAGAGACATTAAGAGATATTCAAGGCAAAAGGAGATGGTAATGGGACAGGTTAAGAAAACAAGGGATGGCTCTAGATGAAGTGTGAATTGCGCTGGCAGAATGAAAGACAGCTGCCATGTGGGAAGGAAGAAAAAAAGACACAGACAAAAAGTGTGGCTAAAATATATATATATGATAGGGGCCGAGGTTATGATCTGAAATTGTTGAACTCTATGTTGAGTCCAGAAGGCTGTAAAGTGCCTAATTGAAAAATGAGGTGCTGTTCCTCGAGCTTACACTGAGCTTCAGTGGAACAATGCAAGAGGCCGAGGACGGTGAGGTCAGAGTGGGAGTGGTGCAAATAATTGAAGTGATGGGCGACCAGAAGCTCGGGGTCCCCCTTACGGACTGAACGGAGGTGTTCCGCAAAGCGGTCACCCAATCTGCGTTTGGTCTCCCCAGTGTAGAGGAGACCGCATTGTGAGCAGCGAATATAGTATGCTAAATTGCAAGAAGTACAAGTAAATCGCTGTTTCACCTGGAAGGGGTGTTTGGGACCCTGGACAGTGGGAAGGGAGGAGGTATAAGGGCAGGTGTTGCATCTCCTGCGCTTGCACGGGAAGGTGCCGGGCGAAGGGGAAGGAGTGTTGGGGGTGATAGAGGAGTGGACCAGGGTGTCGCGGAGGGAGCGGGCCCTTCGGAATGCTGAAAGGGGAGGTGAGGGGAAGATGTGTTTGGTGGTGGGATCACGCTGGAGGTGGCGGAAATGGCGGAGGATGAGCCGTTGAATGTGGAGGCTGGTGGGGTGAAAGGTGAGGACAAGGGGAACTCTATCATGGTTCTGGGAGGGAGGGGCAGGGGTGAGGGCAGAAGTGCGGGAAATAGAACGGACACGGTCAAGGGCCGTGTCAACCATGGTAGAGGGGAATCCTCGGTTGAGGAAAAAGGAAGACATGTTGGAAGCACTGGTATGGAAGGTGGCATCGTCAGAGCAGATGCGGCGGAGACGGAGAAACTGGGAGAATGGAATAGAGTCCTTACAGGAGGCGGGGTGGGAGGAAGTGTAGTCCAGGTAGCTGTGGGAGTCGGTGGGCTTGTAGTGGATGTTTGTTGAAAGCCGATCACCAGAAATGGAGACGGAGAAGTCAAGGAAGGGAAGGGAAGAGTCGGAGATGGACCATGTGAAGGTGAGGGAAGGGTGGAAATATAAAAAAAATATATTCAAGAAGGAGTTGGATATATTTCTTAAGGCTAAAGAGATCAAGGGTTATGGGGAGAAAGCAGGGACCGGGTACTGAATTTGGATGATCAGCCATGATCGCATTGAATGGCGGAGCAGGCTTGAGGGGCCGAATGGCCTACTCCTGCTCCTATCTTCTATGTTTCTATGTTTCTATGAAATTGGAAGCAAAGTGAATGAAATTATCTAGTTCAGGGCGAGAGCAGGAAACGGCACCGATACAGTCATCAATGTACCGGAAAAAGAGGTGAGGGAGGGGACCTGAGTAGGAATGGAGCAGAGTGTTCCACATATCCCACGAAAAGGCAGGCATAGCTAGGACCCATGCGGGTTCCCATAGCAACACCTTTGATTTGGAGGAAGTGAGTGGAGTCAAAGGAAAGTTGTTCAATGTGAGAACAAGTTCAGCCAGGCGGAGGAGGGTGGTGGTGGATGGGGACTGTTTGGGCCTCTGTTCAAGGAAGAAGCGGAGCACCCTCAGGCCATTCTGGTGGGGGATGGAGGTGTAGAGGGATTGTACGTCTATAGTGAAAAGGAGGTGGTTGGGGCCAGGAAACTGGAAACTGTTAAAGTGACGGAGGGTGTCGGAAGAGTCGCAGATGTAGGTGGGAAGAGTCTGGACAAGGGGAGAAAAAATAGAGTCGAGATAGGAAGAGATAAGTTCGGTGGGGCAAGAACAGGCTGAAACAATGGGTCTACCAGGGCAGTCCTGTTTGTGGATCTTGGGAAGGAGGTAGAAGCGGGCTGTACGGGGTTGGGGAACTATGAGGTTGGCGGCTATGGGGGGACGATCTCCAGAGGAGATGAGGTCAGTGACAGTCTTGGAAACGGTGGCTTGATGTTCGGTAGTGGGGTCATGGTCCAGGTGGAGGTAGGAGGAGGTGTCGGCGAGTTGGCGTTCAGCTTCCGCGAGGTAGAGGTCGGTTCGCCAAACAACAACAGCACCACCCTTGTCAGCAGGTTTAATGACAATGTTGGGGTTGTATCTGAGAGAATGGAGTGCTGCAAGTCAGAGGGATGTAGGTTGGAGTGAGTGAGGGGAGCAGAGAAATGGAGACGGCCGATGTCACGCCGGCAGTTTGCAATGAAAAGATCTAGAGAGGTCAAGAGGCCAGAGGGAGGGGTCCAGGTAGAACGAGAATTCTGAAAGCGGGAGAAAGGGTCAGCCGTGCGGGGGGAAGATTCGTGGCCAAACAAGTGGGCACGGAGACGAAGGCAACGGAAGAAGAGCTCAGCATCGTGCCGAGCTCAAAATTCATTGAGGTGGGGGGCGTAAGGGGATGAAGCTCAGGCCTTTGCTAAGGACTGATTGTTCGGGGTCAAAGAGGGGAAGGTCAGAGGGGATAGTGAAAACCCGGCAGTGGGTGAGATTGGGAGAAGGGCTGGGGTCAGAGGAAAGTGAAGGGGAAGAAGGTTTTGGAGGGGCATTGGTGTCCAAGAGTTGTTTAAGCCTGCGATCCTTGACACCTGAAAGGATGAAAAAAAGGTTTTTGTTAAAGCGCCAGATGAGGGGAAGGATGAAATGGAACTACGGACCAGGACAGCTTTGAGATAGTGAGTTGGTGCTGCTGAAGAGAGAGGTCGAGGGTGTTCATGTGGCGTCGCATGGCATTCAGCGTGGATCTCCGGATACGGCGAGAGCAGTGGTTCGAGGAACGCTGAATATCTTGGAGATATCTGTAGTCCTGGGTGGATCCAAAACACGAAGGGTGGAATTTCAGTTGGAATCCACGTGGAGTAAGTCGGAGCCGGTGACAGTTGCTGAGGAAAGAGATGTGGCTGTGAGAGCGAGTTTTGGTAGATACCTGATCAAACACGAGATGGGAGACAGAAAGCAATGAAGATGAACAAGGTAAAAGAGACAAACGGAAATCCCGTCGGAGAGAAGAGCAGAACTTCTTCAAGGTGGGCAATCCTGGAAGAGAAGTCATTAAGTGTATATTGCCTCTCCCTGTTCCTTCTGCCAAAATGCATCAACTCACACTTCTCTGTATTATATTCCATCTGCCACTTGTCTGCCCATTCTGCTAGCCTTTCTATGTCCTGTTGCAGTCGATTGATATCATTCTCATTGTTTGCCACACCCCCAGGTTTGGTGTCATCGGCAAATTTAGAAATTCTACTCTGTATTCCAATATCCAGATCATTTATATATATCAAAAAAAGCAGTGGCCCCAGCACTGACCCTTGGGGAACACCACTGTCTACCATCCTCTAGTCTGAAAAACAGCCATTTACTACAACTTGCTGTTTTCTGTCCTTAAGCCAATTCCTTATCCAAGCTGCCACTGACCCACCTATTCCATGAGCCTCAATTTGGTTAACCAGCCTTCTATGTGGTACTTTGTCAAACACCTTCTGAAAATCATTGTAGACAATATCCATTGCATTCCCTTCATCAATCCTCCCTGTTACTCCATCAAAAAATTCCATTAGATTAGTCCGTGTTTACAAATCGGTGTTGGCCCTCCTTAATTAGCTTAAACCTCTCCAAGTGCCTGTTAATTTTTTACTTGATTATTGTTTCTAAAACTTTACCCACCACTGATGTTAAACTGACCAGCCTGTAGTTACTAGGATTGTCCTTACACCCTTTCTTGAACAATGGAGTCACATTTGCCAATTTCCAATCCTCAGGCACCTCCCCCGCATCCAATTCCCTTGGCAACCCAAGATGCAAGCCATCTGGACCAGGCGACTTATCCACTCTGAGCATACCCATCCTTTCTAGTACATCCTGTCTATCAAATTTCACCCCTTCCATTGTTGCTTCTACCTTTTCCACTTCTACCGATATTTTGTCAGCATCCACCTCCTTAGTAAACACCGATACAAAGTACTCATTGAGTATTCTAACCTTGTCCTGCACCTCTAAGCATATATCTCCTTCTTTGTCTCTAATAGGCCCCACCCCGCCTCTTACTACCCGCTTACTGTTTACATGCCGGTAGAAGATTTTTGGGTTCCCTTTTATGTTAACCGCCATTCTACTCTCATATTCTCTCTTTGCCAATCTTATTTTCATCTTCACTTCCCCTCTCAACTTATTATATTTGGTCTGGTTCTCCCTTGAAGAATTCACCTGACATTCATCATACACCCTCTTTTTTTGTTTCATCATCTTCTCTATCTCCCTCATCATCTAAGGAGCCCTTGCTTTGGTTTTCTTACCCTTCCCTCTTGTTGGAATGTACCTAGCCTGTACTTGGAACATCTTCTTCTTAAAGATCACCCATTGTTCTGTTACAGTTTTTCCCTGTCAGTCTTTGCTTCCATTTTACCCTGGCTAGATCCTTTAGCATCCCATTGAAGTTAGCCCTATCCAGTTTAGAAGTTCCACTCTAGATTGTTCCTTGCTCCTCTCCATTGCTAATCTAAATCTTATGATACGATGATCACTCGTACCCAAGTGTTCTCCCACAGACACTTAGTCGACCTGGCCCACCTCATTCCCCAGCACCAGATCCAGCAATGCCTCCTTCCTAGTTGGGCCAAGAACATATTGGTCAAGGAAATTCTCCTGAACACATTTCAGAAATTCCTCCCCCTCCTTTCCCTTTACGCTAGCATTATCCCAATCGATATTTGGGTAATTAAAGTCCCCCAACATCACCACAGAATCACAGAAACCTCACAGTGCAGATAGAGGCCATTTCGGCCCATCGAGCCTGCACCGACACATATCCCACCCGATCCCCGTAACCCCTACCCCACCCTATCCCCGTAACCCCACGTATTTAATCCCCCTAACACTAAGGGTCAATTTTATCATAGCCAATCAACCTAACCCGCACATCTTTGGACTGTGGGAGGAAACCGGAGCACCCGGAGGAAACCCACGCAAACACGGGGAGAATGTGCAAACTCCACACAGACAGTCACCTGAGGCCGGATTCGAACCCAGGTCCCTGGCGCTGTGAGGCACTCTATAGCTCTTGCATATCTCTGCGATTTCCCTGCAGATTTGCTCCTCTACCTCCCTCTCACTATTTGGAGGCCTGTAGAATACCCCCAATAGCGTGATCATACCCAGTTTGCTCCTCAACTCTAACCAAATGGATTCTGTCCTTGTCCCCTCAAGAACATCCTCCCTTTCCAACACTACAATGTCTTCCTTAATCAGCACAGCCACCTCACCTCCCTTTTTTCCTTCCCTATCTTATCTGAACACCTTGTACCCTTGAATATTAAGTGCCCAGTCCTCACTGTTTTTAAGCCACGTTTCCGTTATTGCCACAACATCATATTGCCACACGGCTAATTGTGCTTGTAGCTCACCAACCTTATTCACCACACTTTGTGCATTTACGTATATGCATTCTAAACCCATTTTTGAAATTTTCGTAGTCTTTCTTAGTCTGCTCCTATCTAATATGGTACTACTACCACCTCTAGGACTATCTTCTCTAGTACTATCCAACACACTCACTCTTTTATGCACCTTATTCCTCTTTTCTACTCCCATATGCTGGTGTCCACCCCCCTGCCAAGCTAGTTTAAACCCTCCCCAACAGCCCGAACAAACCTCTGACAGTGCAGCGTTCCCTCAGTACTGCACTGGAGTGTCAGCCTGGATTATGTACACAAGTTTCTGGAGAGTGGGCTTGAACAACAACAACTTATATATTTATATAGCGCTTTTAACATAGTAAATGGTCCCAAGGCACTTCAGAAAATTTGATACCGAGCCACATAAGGAGATATTAGGGCAGGTGACCAAAAGCTTGGTCAAAGAGGTAGGTTTTAAGGAGCATCTTAAAGGAGGAAAGAGAAGTAGAGAGGCAGAGAGGTTTAGGGAGGGAATTCCAGAGCTTAGGACTTTGGCAGCTGAAGGCACGGCCACCAGTGGTGGAACAGTTAAAATCGGGGTGATCAAGAGGCCAGAATTGGAGGAGCGCAGATATCTTGGTGGGTTGTAGGGCTGGAGGAGGTTACAGTGATAGGGAGGGGCGAGGCCACGGAGCGATTTGTAAAAAAGGATGAGAATTTTAAAATCAAGGTGTTGCTTAACCAGGAGCCAATGTAGGCCAGCGAGCACAGGGGTGATGGGTGAACGGGACTTGGTGCGAGTTAGGACACGGGCAGCCGAGTTTTTGATGACCTCAAAAGTTTATGGAGGACAGAACGTGGGATGGCCAGCCAGGAGTGAACCCATGACTTTCTGACTCCGAGGCAAAGAGTGCCTACCCACTGAGCCACAGTGGAAGAACACACAGTACCCTCTGGTGTCCTGGTCCTTTTCGAGCTGTGCTGAGTTCCTGCCTCCTGCGTCATCTAATGGACCACACACCTTTCTCTCCACGGAAGCAATATGATATTAACAGCTTCATCTGCATGCTGAAGTGGATAAAAATGGCAGAGCAGTTTCAGGCCATTACCCCCAGCTACACGGCCATTAAATGCTGCTCACAGCACTCCCGTAAATGATTGATTGCTGCCAGACCCAGAGCACGTCTGAGCCCCATTTCCAGCTAATATTTACAATCAGGTATGAGATGTATAAATTATTCAAGCGCAATGCCTGACATTCATGTGATTTATACACCTTATGCCGTGGAAACTTAATTATTTGGCCTAATACACCTCATTAAACATGTTGTTTTTGAACTGTGTTATTTATCTGCAGAAACACTACAGAACTTGGCTGTATCTCAAGGGGAGAACATTATCAGGCAGCGTTTAAATCCTCGTAATATTTCAATTCTACGACATATTCGGTTTAAATTATTTCCCTGACAATGTGCCCGTGGTGCATCAATCCAATTGTAGGGTGGGGTGGGTGGGTAGGGGAGTAAGTTTAAATGGGCAATAATGTTATTGATTGTTTACTTTGGATTTACAGATTGCCTCCTCAAGGACTTAAATGTGATCTCATCCAGGGACTAATGTGTTCAGAACTGCTGTTTCACCTCTGCGACCAAGGTTGAAATCCACTGCAGGTCGGTGGGATGAAAGTGCACTCTGATGGCTGTTAAAAGATCCCTAAAGTGGAAGTGAAATATAAGTGAGTACTTTTTTGTCCAATGTATATGCACAAGCATGCAGGTGCAGCAGGCGGTTAAGAAGGCAAATGGTATGTTGGCCTTCATAGCGAGAGGATTCGAGTACAGGAACAAGAATGTCTTGCTGCAGTTGTACAGGGCCTTGGTGAGACCACACCTTGAGTATTATGTGCAGTTTTGGTCGCCTTATCTGAGGAAGGATATTCTTGCCATGCAGGGAGTTCAGCGAAGATTCACCAGGCTGATACCTGGGATGGCAGGAATGACGTATAAGGAGAGATTGTGTCGATTGGGCTTGTACTCGCTGGAGTTTAGAAGAATGAGAGGGGATCTCATTGAAACTTATAAAATTCTGACAGGACTGGACAGACTAGATGCAGGAAGGATGTTCCCGATGGTCGGGGAGTCCAGAACCAGGGGTCACAGTCTAAGGATAAGGGGTAAGCCATTTAGGACAGAAATGAGGAGGAATTTCTTCACCCAGAGAGTGGTGAACCTGTGGAATTCTCTACCACGGAAGGCAGTAGAGGCTAATTCATTAAATATATTCAAGAAGGAGTTGGACATATTTCTTAAGGCTAAAGGGATCAAGGGGTATGGGGAGAAAGCAGGGACAGGGTACTGAATTTGGATGATCAGCCATGAACGCATTGAATGGCGGAGCAGGCTCGAGGGGCTGAATGTCCTGCTCCTGTTCCTATCTTCTATGTTTCTATGTATTTTTTTGCTTATTGATTCTCGGGATGTGGGTGCCGTTGGTGTTTATTGCCCATCTCTAGTTGCCCTGAGAAGGTGGTGATACAATGGAGTGGCTCGCCAGGCCCTTCAGAGGGCAGTTAACAGCCAACTGCACTGCTTTGGGACTGGAGTCACATATGCACATTAATAATGTATAGAATTGCAAAAGAAATTTGCTTTAAAAAAAAAAAAAATTCAAATTTCCTGTCCTGCCATTTTGGATTTGCTTCTCTCCGGGCCTTGTTGGTGAGCTAAGAAGTGAGGAAGCAATGCCAGGAGTGGCTCCATTTGCATCTAACAAGGATGGGAGCTTTGGAAATGGCTTGGGGAGCCGATCTGGGGCTACCTGAACATCCCCCCTGTCATGAACCTTATCATGACTCATGAAGTAACACTGGGCGGCCAGCTGGTGGCGCCGTCCAAGGAGTATAAATACTCGGGCGTGGGCCCAGCTTGCTCAGGATGTTTCTGTAACCAGGAACTAGTGATGTAACTAGAATCTCATGGTTGTGAAACAGTTGATTAAAGCCTTGTTTTATACTCAAACCAAGTGCTCAGTAGTCTTTTTACATCAGTCCCCCCCCTCCCACCACCCCCCCCCCCCCCCACACACACACACACACACACACACACACACACCCCGGCAATACAAGCTAGGTCAATTGAAAATTTCAAAACTGAAATTGCTAGGTTTTTGTTAGGCAAGGGTATTAAGGTTTACACAACCAAGGCGGGTAAATGAACTTAAGGTACAGATCAGCCATGAACTAATCGAATGGCAGAACAGGCTCGAAGGGCTGAATGGCCTATTCCTGTTGCTATGTAACTGGCTGGATAGTGCTTCGAGCTTTTCCTGGGGGTTGAGTAGCTCCGGATAAGCTCCTAGCGTGCTCCACATAACTCCAGCCCGTGTTAAAACGAATAGAGCCCCTCCAGAACTTGGGAAGTGCCTTCCAGTCAGTAAATGTTCATCTTTGAGCGTATTAATAAGAACATAGGCAAGCATAAGGAAACTCAGAGAAAAGCTCATCCGTTTCATCAAGCCCACTCCACCCAGAGTGTATGTATGATTACTCAATCATGGCCATTGCTCCCTTAACCTCCATTGCCTGCCCATCTTATATTTTAAGTTCCTTGCTTTACCCCTCCTGAAAAAAAGTCAAGCAGCCCATAATTCCGTTTCTTGACAGATTTCAATCCACCTGCCTTTTGCAAAAACAAGCTTGCATTTATATAGCCACTTTGTCAGATTCCTTAAAACAAATCCCACAGCGCTCCGCATACAATGAATTGCAGTGAAGTGGAGTTACTATTGTTCTGTGGGTAAACCATCCTTTTCACACAGCAAGGTCCCGCAAAGAGCAACAAAATGAATGACCAGTTAATCTGTTTTTGGTGGTTGGTGTTAGTTGAGGGAGGAATGTTGACCAGGACACCGGGTGGATTTCCTGCTCTTCTTCAAATAACGGGATGTTTTAACCTTCAGCTGAAGGACCAGTGGAAATAGATGGGGTAGATTTTGACTTTGTGTAATAGTGTAAAATGGGTGATAGCAAATTGGCAGCCCGTTTTTATTTCCATTCACCCTTTTTACATTATTACACAAAGTCAAAATCCACCCCCTAATGTCTCATCCAAAGGACAGCATGTGGGGGGTGTGGGGCGGATGATGAGTTGGTTTCCTGAGATTGGGTCTGCCTCAGAACGGAGGGAGGTTTACTCTGTGTCTACCTGTGCACCAGTGTATCTGACCTGCTGGCAGCGAGAAGTCGGAAAATCACCTCTTTTATTTTGAGCTTCTCTGGTTGTTCCCCCTAGATCACCTCCTTCATATTTGGAATTAGTCATTTTGCTCGTCTCTGCGTCAATAAGTTCAACGGGATTTTATACGGGGTAGGACATTTAGAACTGAGCTGAGGAGAAATTTCTTCACTCAGAGGGTGGTGAACCTGTGGAATTATCTACCACAGAAGGCTGTGAAGGCCAAGTCACTGAATATATTTAAGAAGGAGAAAGATAGATTTCTAGACACAAAAGGCATCAAGGGGTATGGGAAGAGAGCGGGAATATGGTACTGAGATAGAGGATCAGCCATGATCATATTGAATGGCGGAGCAGGCTCGAAGGGCCGAATGGCCTACTCCTGCTCCTATTTTTCTATGTTTCTATGTTTCTAGCCCACACCTTCCATAAATTAAAGAAAAAGTAGGAAAAGTCATGGATGAGAAAAGGCCATTCGACCTTTTGAAGTTCACCGCTCTTGTATATTAACTGTCCCATCGTGGCATCTAATTGTATTTGAATAAACCCAACGTTTTGGCTCAATTCCTTTGCTTGGTGGACTCTCCAAACATTTATCATTCTTCGAGTTAATGTTACCACTCTTTCATTTCCTTCTGAGCTCGTTTCTCTCTTCCATTCCAGTCAGTGTAATGACAACCTACTGCTGTCTTTCAGCCACTTCTCCTTCCGCAATCGTCACCTTCCAATGCCTTTCAGCCTGTCAGAACACTCATGTGCTCAAAGCCATGTCCCTCCAAATCTATCTGTCCTCATTATGGGCTGTTTGCGTCATCCTTCTTATCCCCTGTGCCATGCTCTATCATATAAAATGCCTGCAGCCTACTTTTTCATTGCCACCTCTACACACTCTCTAACTTAACATATTCGTCAATTGCCAAATCCAGTCGCGTATCCGAGATTTCCTGACACAGTTAACAGTGATTGTCTTTGTACCAAAAGGCAGGTCAGTGGAATCTGATACCTTGTTGGGTTTCCAAGGACATTGTTCAGATTGAAAATAAAACCCACACTTGGTCAAATACTGAGCTATCGGTTTCTCTGGGTTTGGTAAAAATAAAACGATTCCTATCTCAGATCCAAGAGCTAGAGTGAAAACTAGAAGCAGTAAGATTTGGGCGGGTGAGGTGTAATACAATTCGGTCATTTTAAGCATGAAATACAATTAGCTACAAGCAGTAAGAAGGCAGTGAGCGTAAAGGATGGACATTACCCCGGTCCTTTGGAGAGCAGATGACCATGTTACATCGAGTTACGTTGAGCCTACAGCACAGAAACTGGCTGACATGAATCAACTGAGCGGCCTGCGGGTGGCACTGTCCAGGGAGAGTATAAATACTCGGGCACGGGCCCAGCTTGCGCAGGGCATTCTTAACAGGAACTAGTGAAGGACACAACTAGACCTCCATGTTGTAAAACAGTTGATTAAAGCTTTGTTTAACGCTTAGACCAAGTGCCTAGTAGTTTTCTTACGTCACTGGCCATTCGGCCCAACTGGTCTATGCTGGCATTAACGTTCCACACCACCCTCCTCCCACCCCTGTATGCGAAGCGATCTAGTCCTCAGGGCGTCTAGTTTTCCGCTGCTCTGTCTCCCTCCCCTCAGGGGATCGCTGTTATACCCCTAGCCCTAAGCGATACCCATGTGACCATGACATTGTCCAGCCAGTGGCCAACATGTTTGGCCACCCAGACTCAGCAACACCTAGTTTGACCCACTCCATGGGTTTCTTCCGCCACCTCAGCAGTAATATCACCAGACAAGTCGGGGCATGTCTTAATCCAAGACTACAGTGGGTACGGACGAGTGCACAGCACTGGCCCAGATTTCAGGCCCAGGTCTTGGGCCTCTTTAATCTGGGGAAGAGAAGGCTCAGGCCAAGATATTAATCAAGATTCTTAAGGGATTAGCAAAACTGAGCCCTGATAATATGTTAAAAAAAAAGAAAGACTTGTGATCTCCGGACGTCCCGAATACGCTTTACAGCCAATGAAGTACCTTTGAAGTGTAGTCACTGTTGTAATGTAGGAAACGCGGCAGCCAATTTGCGTACAGCAAGCTCCCACAAACAGCAATGTGATAATGACCAGATAATCTGTTTTAGTGATGTTGATTGAGGGATAAATATTGGCCAGGACACCGGGGATAACTCCCCGGCTCTTCTTCAAAATAGTGCCATGGGATCTTTTACGTCCACCTGATAGAGCAGGCTGGGCTTTAGTTTAATGTCTCATCCAAAAGATTGATGGAAACTCTAGAACCAGGGGACACTGGCTCAAATTTAGAAGAGGGAAGACCGTTTAGACTGAACGGCTTTACACAGAGGGTGTTGATCTGCGGAATAGACCGCCAGGAGTGCGATTCAGGCAGATAGTGTGGAAACAAATGAGGGGAGAATTGGATAGTTAGTTGAGGAAGTGGGAGGTTGAGAAGTTTTCGTTTTTGGGACCAGTCAGATAGAGTGCGGTCTTTTCTGGTCCTGTACTTTCTCATGTACAACATCACTTGATTGTTGCCAAGCCATTAGGCATGTGTTGATTGATAGCTGCTCCTTGCTTATCCTTTATCCATCTATTTGCCTGTAGGAATTGACCCACTGATGGGGTGCAATTCTGCTGGTGCTGGTCGCCCTCCAATACCTCATCCTGGTGATTGTTCTTTATTGTAAGCCTATTCGACCAAGGGGTTGGGACATGCCAGATGAACCCAACCCTGTGCTTTCTGCGGTTGTCCCTGGATAGCATTCAGGGATAGGAACTTTGGTTGATTGCCCCTCCCTAACCCTGGGGCTCCAATACCAATTGTAGTGACCCTACTAGCTCTAGGAGTTGAACTTGGCACCTTCCTAGTTCATATCACTGGATGAGTTGGCTGAGCCATTAGGGGAGCCCCACCACTTGCTTGTCTTGCAGGTAAATATCTCCACTGGTAGCACAGCATCTTCTTCCTTCTCCTCTTCTTAGGCAGTCCCTCGGAACTGAGGATGACTTGCTTCCACATTAAAAATGAGTTCGCAGGTGACTGATGAGTCCAATGCGGGACCTACAGTCTCTGTCACAGTTGGGGCAGACGGTGGTTGAAGGGGCAGGTGGGTGGGGTGCTTGGGTTGACGTGCGCTTGGCTTCCGCTTGCTCCCAGCGAAGAGACTCGAGGTGTTCGGCGCCTTCCCGGATGCTTCTCCTCCACTTTGTGCGGTCTTGGGCCAGGGATTCCCAGGTGTTGGTGGGGATGTTACACCTTTTCAAGGAAGCTTTGAGAGTGTCCTTTGCGAGTTGCTGCACTGCATCTTGTAGATGGTACACACACAAGCACAGCACCACCACTGGAGGGGAGGGTGTAATTACAGCGTGACATGTTTACCTAGACAGTTTCCATTATAAGTATGGGCAGAGGAATTTATAATGGGAAAAGTTGACAGGAAGTGCGTGCAGACGTAAGATTTTTAATATATTGTATAGATTTAACGTGGGGGTAACTTTCCGAGCACATGTTGGTGGAACAGGAACTTATCCTACTACCCGCACATATTGGAAGACCGGAGGCAGTGCGCCCACGATTTTCTGATGTGCTGCTCCAACAGGCAAGGATCCTCACCATCAACACATACTCAGAACATTGACCTCCAATATTTTGAATGCCATTTCCACATGAAGATTTATCTGCACTAACTGATGACCCCATTAAAATACAATTATATACTTTTAAAATTGTGGGCTTCGAGTCAGCCGTGGCTCAGTGGGTAGCACTCTTGCCCCTGGGGCAGAAGGTCGTGGGTTCAAGGTGCCCTCAGGTGGATGTAAAAGATCCCATGGCTCCAATGTACCGTTTAAGCTGCATGGCCGCGCAGCCCTCCAGGGATCCCGTGCAGCTGGCTTGTCGACTTATCAATGCAAAAACCGTACGCACGCGCATATTTTGAATGGCCCCGCGCAGCCTGGATGAGTACAGCTGCAACAACACTCAAGAAGCTCGACACCATCCAGGACAAAGCAGCCCACTTGATTGGCACCCCATCTACCACCTTAAACATTCACTCCCTCTACAACCTTAAACATTCACTCCTTCCACCACCGACGCACCGTGGCTGCAGTGTGTACCATCTACAAGATGCACTGCAGCAACTCACCAAGGCTTCTTCGGCAGCACCTCCCAAACCCGCGACCTCCACCACCTAGAAGGACAAGGGCAGTAGGCGCATGGGAACACCACCACCTCCAAGTTCCCCTCCAAGTCACACACCATCCTGACTTAGAAGTATGTCACCGATCCTTCATCGTCGCGGGGTCAAAATCCTGGAACTCCCCAAAAGCACTGTGGGAGTACCTTCACCACACGGACTGCAGCGGTTCAAGAAGGTGGCTCCCCACCACCTTCTCAAGGGCAACTAGGGATGGGTAATAAATGTTGGCCTTGCCAGCAACGCCCACATCCCATAAGCGAATTTAAAAAAAAGCCCCTTAAAGGAACCACGTGGCACCAAGAAAAATTACAGGGAACATCGCATGGCATTATTTCAAGGAAGAGCAAGGAGGTTCTCCCCACTGCCCCGGACAATATTTACCCCTCAACCAAAACAGATTATCTGGCCATTTATCACATTGCTGTTTGTGGGAGCTTGCTGTGCGCAAATAGGCTGCCCCGTTTCCTACATTACAACAGTGACTGCACCTCAAAAAAAGTACTTAATTGGCTGTAAAGCGCTTTGGGACGTCCGGAGGTTGTGAAAGGCGCTATAGAAATGCAAGTCTTTTTTTTAAACAGAACCTTCAGGGTTACTGGAGTTTGTTGCATCTCTTGTCTCTGTGATGAAGAGCTGTGATCAGCGGGAGACAGCATTTTTCTCCAGGATGCGCTCCCTCTAGCAGCCCACTGCAATTTCCTATTGGAGGCAATTTTCTCAACGGGGGCTCCTTCGACATTAAAATACCTCCGACAGCTTCCCTGCCGCATTCCCCGCCCCACCCCCATCAATTTTTCGTTTGGATTTACTTAATGCTTACTTCCTCCCTAAACGCCACAGAGCTACTGTCGGTGTTACAGGATGAATGCGCGAAGCAGCTAAATGCTCACACTATTTTAGAATTACATTCTACAGGAAACCTCTGCTGCCCAGTTACCTGCATCGATTGTCCCACTCCATTTGCCACCAGCAGAGGCGGGTTGCTTAGGACAAGTAATTGGCAGAGGTTTGGCTTAAGTTGATTAAGTTTCATGATTTTGCTTGTATTGCATTCAGCAGATAGATGTTCTGCTAATCAACTTACTGTTGTAATGCTCCTGCTCTGATGGTAATTCCAGACCTGTTGGTATCTCAAGTTTATACGGCCTGTGTTAAAAGTCATTAACTTCTATACTTACAATTACATCGAGCGTACAGCACAGAAACAGGCCATTCGGCCCAACTGGTTTGTGCTGGTGTTTATGCTCCACACGAGCCTCCTCCCACCCTACTTCATCTAACTCTATCAGCATACCTTCTGTTCCTTTCTCCCTCATGTGCTTATCTAGCTTCCCCTTAAATCCATCTCTGCTATTTGTCTCAACTACTCCTTGAGGCAGCGTGTTCTGCCATGGGGGTACCACAGCAGTATGCTTCCAATTGTCAGTCCAGTGTTAAACCTTCTTTGTGTGTGTGATTCAGTGGTCTGCAAGGCAAAAGATGGCATCATCAGTGTTGATATCAAGCACTCCCAGCCTGGTATAGTGCAACCAGTAGTAAAGCAAAGCTTCCTCTACTCTGCACCAACAATGTATATTACCACCGCCCCCGGCCACCCTCCCCAACCCAACCTCAAGAGAACTTTGACACAAAACGTTGACTCTATTTTCTCTCCACGGATGTTGCTTGGCCTGCTGAGTTTTTCCAGCATTTTCTGTTGTTACTCAAGAGAACATGTCCTGTGTGAATTATTCAATTTCCCTTACCAATTATCCTTAAGACCCTTCCAATTGAGATTGCCAATTAGTGCCAAATTGTGGGCAGTTTTGTGCTGTGACCTAGGAAATAAGGTGAGCAACATTCCCTTTCGAGGTCCTGTGCAGCCGGTCAGCCGGCCTCCCAATACAAAAAATCGCGCATTCGCGGAAGTTTGAATGGGCAGCGTAACCCCCCAAAGAATCGGGGGGGATCATTGAAGGTGAGCCTGTCCAGACTCATTTCATAGAAATCACAAAGCAGGAGGAGACCACTGAGCCCATCACCTGCCAGTGCTCGCCATTCAGCTGGCTCTATCTGCTCTAATCCTATCCTATCTCTCACTCCCTTTCATGTTCCACCCTTACAGCCGACTCGAGGGAGCAGACTTTGATTCCCATTCCAAATCCAGATTTAGGGGATTCGAATTTTAGCCCTGCTAAAAATATCTTTTATGGATCGATTTAATTCGAACAAAACAGTTACCACCTGGTCATAGCAGACATTTATACTGTAAAATGTAATATTTATAAGATACAATAATTATAGGACATTTGTGCCTTAATTTGCAATACTGTGAAAGTAGCTGTTGCTAGGCATTAATATTTAGTAGATTATTAGTGTAATCATTAATTTACACCTATATATGGCTTTATTGATCTAAATCTAGCAGACGGCACTATCCAGATTTGATTGGTAGAGGGCAAGAACAATCAATTTTTTGATTTCGGCATTAGACTTCTTCAAAAAAATAGCAGAGATCAATTTTTACGAACTGCTACTAAGTTTCCAGGGGTTACTGAGGCTATATATACATCTTGTGTAGAGATGCCTGCTTCCAATTAAGGAGGTCAGGGCTGTGCTGTGATTCTTTGATAGTTCCGCTGGTGAATTCATTTCCAATGCGAAAGGCCCCAGGTTCTGTGCTGTGCTGTGCTGTGCGGACGTGGCAGCAGTGTTGCAATTGGTCTCGGGGCCCCTGGGTTAGGGAAGGGGGTGGAGGGGGGGGGGGGGGGAAATTCCACCATTGTTCCTGGGCATGACTTTAGACCAACGATTCCTCGCAGTTCAGGCTCGAGTGTGTTACAAAGTATTTACAGCATAGAAACAGGCCATTCTGCCCAACAGGTCCATACCGGTTTATGCTCCACACGAGCCTCCTCCCACCCCTCTTCATCTAACCCCATCAACATATCCCTCTATTCCTTTCTCCCTCATGTGTTTATCTAGCTTGCCCTTAAATGCATCCATGCTATTCACCTCAACCACTCCCTGTGGTAGCGAGTTCCATATTCTCACCACATGTTGAACATAAGTTTCTTGCACAGGCACCAATAGCACAACAACGATTACGGTTATATTATAACAACTTATACAACCTGGTTCCCCCACGGACCCAAGGTGATCAGGCTTGGCCTCTGTAGATTGTGGACTGCTGGCCATCCCCGAGAACTGTTCTAACTCCAAGTGGCCCGAGCCCTCCCTTTATACCCTCTGGATGTCTCATTCTACACCTTTCTTGTACAATAATTTAGTCACCCTGATGTGGCAACTTCTTGTCTCAACATGTTCTGACCCTGTGATTATTTTATCCAACGCTCTTGTTTATTGGCAGTAAGTGGTGGATGTGCTCAGTCAACATGACTGCGTCTACCCTATCCATATCTTAGCTTGTCAGACAGACATTGATTGATTCCTGGGACGAGAGGGTTGTCGAATAAGGAGAGATGGAGTAGAATGGGCCAATATTCTCTGGAGTTTAGAAGAATGAGAGGCGATCTCATTGAAATGTATAACATTCTTAGAGGGCTTGACAGGGTAGATACTGAGAGGTTATTTCCCCAGGCTGGAGATTCTAGAACTAAGGGTAATATTCTCAGGATAAGGGGTCAGCTACTTAGGACTGAGATGAGGAGAAATTTCTTCACTCAGAGGGTGGTGAATCTTTGGAATTCTCTACCCCAGCGGGCTGTGGAGGCTCAGTCATTGGGTATACTCAAGACAGAGAGCGATAGATTTATGGACACTAAGGGAATCAAGGGATGTGGGGATAGGGCGGGAAAGTAGAATTGCGATAGAAGATCAGCCATGATCTTATTGAATGGCGGAGCAGGCTCGAGGGGACTAATGGCCTACCCCTGCTCCTATTTCTTATGTTCTTATTGTTCTCCTGAACTTAGTTAGCTCAATTCCCATTCTTAAGTAAGCACAGATGATGCAGCACCTGATGGGATACTTGACTACACGAAGCTCGAACCATATTCCTACAGCTATCTAGTGACTCTGGGTTGGTCTGATGTCTTCTTCCTGTTCCACATTCTTCTAATATTGCAGGCACACTGGGTGATGTCTGCAAATGGGATTTTCTTAAAGCTCATCACTGGAGAAAGTGCAAAAAAGATTCACTAGAATGATACCAGAACTGAGAGGTTATACCTATCAGGAAAGACTGAAAAGGCTGGGGCTCTTTTCTCTAGAAAAGAGAAGACTGAGGGGTGACCTGATAGAGGACTTCAAGATTAAGAAAGGGTTTGATAGGGTAGACATCAAAAAGATGTTTCCACTTGTGAGCGAGACCAGAACTGGGGCCAATGATTTGGATGAGGGGACTAAATGTAACATTTCCAAATTTGCTGATGATACAAAGCTAGGTGGTAGTGTCAGTTGCGAAGAGGATGTGAAGAGGCTTCAAGGGGAGCTCGACTGGCTCAGCGAGGGGGCGAGAACATGGCAGATGGAATATAATGTGGATAAATGTGAAGTTATCCACTTTGGTAGAAAAAACAGAAAGGCAGAGTATTTCCTAAATGGTGAAAGATTGGGGAATGCAGATGCTCAAAGGGACCTGGGTGTCCTTGTCAATGAGCCACTGAAAGTGAATGTGCAGGTGCAGCAAGCCATTAGGAAGGTAAATGGTATGCTGGCCTTCATTACAAGAGGATTTGAGTACAGGAGTAAAGAAGTCTTATTCCAATTATATAGGCCTTTGCTGAGACTACACCTGGAGTACTGTGTACAATTTTGGTCTCCTTAACTAAGGAAGGATATACTTGCCATAGAGGGAGTGCAACGAAGGTTCACGAGATTGATTCCTGAGATGGCGGGACTGTCGTATGAGAAGAGATTGAGTAAACTAGGCTTGTATTCTCTTGAATTCAGAAGAATGAGAGGGGATCTCATTGAAGCATACAAAATTATTACAGGGCTTGATACGATGGATGCTGGGAGAATATTTCCCTTAGCTGGGGAGTTTAGAACCAGGGGCCACAGCCTCAACATAAAGGGTAGGCCATTCAAGACTGAGATGAGAAGAAATTTCTTCACACACAGGGTGGAATCTTTGGAATTCTCTACCCCAGAGGGTTGTGGAGGCTCAGTCATTGGGTATATTCAAAACAGAAGTCGATAGATTTCTGGCTAGTAAGGGCATCAAGGGATATGGTGATAGGGCCGGTGAATGGAGTTGAGGCAGAAGATCAGCCATGATCTCATTGAATGGCGGAGCAGGCTCGAAGGGCTGAATGGCCTACTCCTGCTCCTATTTCTTATGTTCTTATAAATATAAGATAGTCACTTACAAGGAATTCTGGAGAAACTTCTTTACCCAGAGAGTGGTTAGAATGTGGAACTCACTACCACAAGGAGTAGTTCAGGCAAATAGCATAGATGCACTTAAGGGAAAGCTAGATAAGCTCGAGGGAGAAAGGAATAGAAGGATATGTTGATGGGGTTAGATGAAGAAGGGTGGGAGGAGGCTCGTGTGGAGCATAAACACTGGCATGGGCCAGTTGGGCCGAATGGCCTGTTTCTGTGCTGTAAATACTTTGTAACTTTGTAACAAGACAGGCCTGGATGAAGAAGGCCTTTGATCTCACCCTACCACAAAGCCAACTGTTCTGTCCTCCTATAACAGCTGCTTCCTTAGTGAGTCTAACGCCTGGGCCTCAACCCTCCATTCCAGCTGCTAGCCACCCCCGTGTGTTAAGAAATTCCTCCTTGCATCGAGTTTTAACCTTTGAACTCGGGTTATATAAGTGTCGAGGAAGCTCTTTCTCTTACAGTTGGTCTTTAGTGGGTAGGGTTGCCTTTTCAAAGTCTCTGCCGTTTTTTTGAACACGATTGCTTTGCTGTGTGCGAGATGGAACAGCTTGATTTCACAAAGGGGTCCAAACAATAAAATTCCCTCTTTAACCTTGGTGCTCCTGCGAACTCTGTCTAAGACTGGAATCCCGAAGCAACATCAGCCAAGCTGAAGTAACCTGATTTCAGAATGGTGAAAGCAACAGCGGATTGCACCACACGTGGGTTACAGTCAGTGCACATCCTATCCCATCAATAATCATGCATTAATGATGAATTATGGATCTTCCTAGGAGATCACCATTGAAATATAATCCCTAAATAGCTGAAAAATACATTCTAAAATTTATCAAATTAATTAATAAAATACACTGAAAATATGTACCTCAAATACACTGAATGATTCAACTACTTAATTTAAAAATACTTAGCAGGTCTGAAGTGAATATATTTCTCGCAAGTATAGGGTAGGTTTCTCAAGGCCCTGTGCTGCCAATATGGCCTTGCAGGTAGTCAGTGCATAGCGGAAAATCGTGAGCGACTTGGCCAGAATCTTCTGCTATGCACCAGCTGTATATCAGGACCCACTGGATGCAGGGCCTCGCAAAATTTACCCCTATAACCAAGTTAAGCACGTTCCCCAAATACTTTAAATATATTGTACTAAAGGCTTAAAACATATTTATAAATAGTTAAAAATCATAGAATCATAGAATGGTCACAGCACAGAAGGAGACCATTCGGCCTGTCGAGCCCGTGCCGGCTCTCTGCAAGAGCACTTCAGCTAGTCCCACTCCCCCGCCCTTTCCCCGTAGCCCTGCAAATATTTTTCCTTCAGTTACTTATCCAATTTTCTTTTGAAAGCCACAATTGAATTTGCCACCACCACCCTTTCAGGCAGTGCATGCCAGATCATAACCACTCGCTGTGTAAAAAAGTATTTCCTCATGTCGCCTTTGGTTCTTCTGCCAATCACCTTAAATCTGTGTCCTCTGCTTCTCGACCCATCCGCCAATGGGAACAGTTTCTCTCTATCTACTCTGTCCAGACCCCTCATAATTTTGAACACCTCTGTTAAATCTCCTCTCAACCTTCTCTGCTCTAAGGAGGATAATCCCAGCTTCTCCAGTCTATCCACGTAACTGAGGTCCCTCATCCCTGGAACCATTCCTGTAAATCTTTTCTGCACCCTCTCTAAGACCTTCACATCCTTCCTAAAGTGTGGTGCCCAGAATTGGACACAATACTCCAGTTGAGGCCGAACCAGTGTTTTATAAAGGTTCATCATAACTTCCTTGCTTTTGTACTCTAGGCTCGATTTTACCAGGCCCGAGGAGGCAGGTTTGGAAGTGTGTGAGTTGTCAAAATCACAAAAAATGGCGGCCGGGCCTGATCCCGCCTCCATCCCACCTCCAAGCAATTTTCCCATATTCGTGTTTTCAGGCCACGTTTCCATCCCGCCTCCAAGAGGCGGGATAGGCCCTTAATTTGCCTCTATAATTCCATTTTGAGAGGCCTTTCTGATTTTTAGATATTTCCCCCGTCCTTCACACCTCTGCTGGAACACGCCAGGTAACCCTGGCGGCCACACAATTTGATTGCTTACTATCAGCTGCAGCTCCACCATTAAAAACGAGTTTTCACCAACGATCACTTGCAGGTGGCAGAACTTTGTTGTCTCAGGTCTGGGGGAACTTTTAGCAGGCATACTCATTGTTGTGGAAGTTTGGAGCCTGACACCCATCTCCAGTGTGACCTCCTGGGAAACCCCTCTCCCCACCTTGACTGAGCGCTTCCTCAACTGAAGCATATACCAGAAGCATGGCGAACATTTATTTCCTTTCCTCCTGGACATCAGATTCGGACGAAGACCAGCCGCGGCAGCAGCAGACCCATGAGCAACAGCACCACCAACAGCAGCAGCAACAACAGGAGCGCCAAGCTGCTGCTCACCCACCTGAAGCTGCACAGGCCAGAAGGCACCAGCACGCAACCACATTGCTGGCCAGGATGCAAGGGACGCACTCATGTTGACCAGATTTGCTTAGCCTGCACAATCAAACACTTTTGTCTCGCACCTTCTTACCAGACCATTGACAATGGACAAGAACCTGCGGATTCCTATTACTCTGACCACCATACTGACCATTGCAAGTCGCCCTAAGCCCTCAATGTGGAAGTCCCATTTGTGAAATGACACAGGCCACAACTTCAAAAGATTACCATCAAATCTGTTTATGAATCCATGACAAGGATGGCTGGTCAAAAAACAATATATCACAACACCCAAGTGACTGCCCTTGTGACTACTTGTGCTTTATCTTCCTCTTACACGTGCTCCTACGTGGTGCTTCCCCTGTGGCTTCAGCAGATGTGGTGGCCCCTTGCTCACTTTCTTGCTGCTCCTGTCTCGACACCTTTGGCGGGCGTCCTCTGGGGTTGCGAACCTGTGAGGGCTCGGCATCAGTCTGCTGCTCCTGCGGCTGTGCAGGGGCTGAGACGCCCATCTCAGTTGGGTGAGGACTCTGGTGGGGCTCTGACCGAGGGCTTTGCAGTGGCATGGTCGTGTGAGCGCTTGGAGAGGAGCCCCCATTTCCTTGTTGTCTGCCACCAACATCCCTCTCATGGGTCAGCCCCACTTCAGAGTTAGCAAGTGGCTTTACAGCACCTTGCTGCACTGCAGGGGGGCCATGAGGACACATTTCTACACTGGAAGTCCTACTCCAGAGGACTTCCATGATGGTCTGGTTTGTATGCTCAATAGCTGACCATCGCTCCTCAAGAGATGTCATTCTATTCTGAACAATGACCATGTTTTCCAGACCCTGGCGACTAAGCTCCTCCATGGCCGTAGCCATCCTCTCCTCTACCATAGCCATCCTCTCCTCTACGGTAGCCAGCCTTACCACGGAGGTAGCCATCCTTTCCATGGAGGTTGCCATCCTTTCCGTGGTGATGCGTTCAATCGCCAATGCCTCCACAAAGGCTCTGCTCATGTTCGCGATGGACTCCTCCATTCGCTCCACACTCGCAGCGACCCTGGAGACAAAACCTGCCAGAGACTCCTGCACCTGTTCCTGGAGTTCCAGCACCGCTCTCCTTCTGGATGGACCCGGAGGCACAGGGTCCACATGCAGCTGAGCCGAGCTGGCAGAGTCCTGCACCCTCCAACGAGGACTCTCCACTGCTGTCCTTGTCTCCACCATCTGCTGATGCTCACTTGTGAGCTGTGATACACCAGGTGACAATACTACTCTATCTTGCGATGGTCCCACTGATGTGTGAGTGTCTGTGCTGGTGCTGGGTGTGCTGAATCCTGCTGACGCTGTGCCCTCAGAGGTTGCAGCTTCCTCTGAGGAGTCTGGAGGCTCAGGCTGTTCCTCCTGGACAGTGGGGACGGGGGCTCTCGATGGTCCTGTGGGGGAGTAAAGGAAAGAGTTAGAGATGTGAGGTCAAGGTTACATGCACATTGAATAGTGCAGATGATCATAAGTCAATCTGTTAGAGTATCAGAATCACTATCAGTGACTCATGCAATGTCAATGAGAGAGATGCCAAACTACTCTGTTACCAGCTTGCTGTGATGCTCCCGTCTGTCCGTCCCCCACTTGGGAATCATCCTCAACCCCGGCAATTTCCAGGGCCACCTCCTCCCAGGCGGTGAGCTGGGCTACTGAGGGTAACTCTCTTCCTGTCATGGCTCTTTCCCTCTTATTGTGGGCTCTCTTTTCCTGCAATGAGAGACACAAGTGGAGTTTAAGTGAGAATGAAGAAGTGAGTGTAGAGAATCCATAGCATAGATGCTTAGAAGGAGACAAAGGACCCTCCCTGTGTGTTGTAAGTTGTTGTTGTCATAGTATCACAGTGATAGGGAGTGTGAGGGCTGCATGGTTGAATAGTTAAGTGAATGTGACCATAGAGAGAGAGGGAATGGGTAAGGGTGCAGGGATGTAAGGGTCAAGTGGGATGTGGAGGAAGAGGTTGGCAAAGCAGAGTGCTGGTGAGGAGAGGCGATGGGGATCAGATTGAGGGTGATGGGAAAGTCATACTCACTTTTCCTGTGCGGAGAAGGTCATGAAACCTCTTCCTGCACTGCAGCCAGGTTCTGCGGCTCATCGAGCTCATTCTGCGACCCCCTGGGCCACTTGCAGCCACACAGCTTTGGTCTGCTGCGGTGGCTTTTTCCTCCCTGAGGAAGGGAAGCGCACCTCCTTATTGGATCTTGCTCCCTCTACCAGAGTTTGGAGGGAGGCCTCATCAAAGTGTGGAGCACACTTTGGCCTACTGCTGGACATAGTCGATCAATGAAGTGCTTACTACAATGGCCATAAAGTTTGCAGTCCCCAGAAGAAGCAAGGCTGCTTGCAGGCCTTAAATCCAGCAGCATTGATGATGTCACCAGCGGCGACTTTCTGGATGAAAAGACTCATTGGGCCAGGGGTTCCCACACGCTGGAAATCAATTGCCCAATTAGGGGAAAATTGCACTTTTTCCCCACTTCACTTCAGAGTCGGGGTCCTGACACGAATGCTACCTGACACGCCCCAGCCCGCCCACAATGGCAAAATCCAGCCCTGTGCCTCTATTTATGAAGCCCAGGATCCCGTATGCTTTTTTAACCGCTTTCTCAACCTGCCCTGACACCTTCAACGATTTGTGCTTTTCTGCATTAAATTTAATCTGCCACGTGTCCGCCCATTCCCCCAGCCTGTCTACGTCAAATATTTGCAGGAATCCCTCCATTAGCTCAGTGGGTAACTGGGCCACCCAGCGTGGTGAGTGAACCACTCAATGTCGTGTGTGGGCCACCCAGTGTGGTCGAAACCAGGAATGCTCCAGTTTCGATTCCAGGGTGGTGATAGGGGTGCAGCAATTGATCTGAGCTGAGTAATAATCTGTCAGGGCTCTTGCCTCCTCACCAACTAGTTCCCCACTCTTGGATTTGGACACAATCGCGCCCCCCCCCTGCCCTCCCCCACCATTGAAAGAGCCTCCCGACACTCACTGTCTGGGCACGTGCGGAAAGGACAACTTGGGCAAGGGACTGGAGAGTAGCCGGGACCCGTGGAACTGCATTCTAGCAGAGTCACAACCTTCAGGGGAGGAGCGACCAAAACTGGGAGATTAACGTTTAAAATGACAAGTGGAATCCAGATCAATGTTATTGATTCAGGCAGACAAAGAGGAGATATCAGGTGTGAGGTAAGAAAAATACCTCCAATAGTGAGACTGATTGGATCATTTACAAGTGATGAAATTGTGATTGAGTTATAGCCCAGTAAGTATAAGGGGACATTTATCCTGTCAGACAAACAGCTGCGACCCAGGCAATTGATAACGTTTGTAGGATAGTTTCAACAGTGGGAACAAATCATTTTAGTGATTTATTTTAATAGATTATTATTGATATCAAGTGGTATGGCACACTGTGAAATCTAATATTATATCTTACATTCCTATAGCTTTAGTCAGCACTCCCCCCACGCCCCCCCCCCCCCACACCCCCAGATGCTTCCCTATGACATGGTGCTGGTAGAGATAACCTTTAAAATTGATTGATTCTTTTCCTTATTTAAGAGGGAGTCTCACTGTCAAGCCTCAACTTTAAATTCATTGACTAGTTACAGGGAATTACGATTAACTTTGACATCCCTTTCAATAAGGGAGTTTGAAATTCCTCTCCCAATTTTAAAATTCTCATCCTTGTGTTCATAACCCTCCATGGCCTCGCCCCCCTCCCTATCTCTGTGACCTCCTCCAGCCCTACAACCTTCCGAGATCTCTGCGCTCATCCTATTTTGGCCCCTTGTGCGTCCCCGATTTTAATCGCTCTGGAATTCCCTCCCTAAACCTCTCCACCTCTCTATCTCTCCTGCATCCTTTAAATCGCTCCTTAAAACCTACCTCTTTGACCAAGCTTCTGGTCGCCTGTCCTAACATTTCCTTATGTGGCTCGGTGTCAAATTTTGTCTGATAATCGCTCCTGTGAAGCGCCTTGGGACGTTTTGCTATGTTACTGGTGCTACATAAATTCAAGTTGCTGTTGTTAAAGATGGTGTTAACTGTTTAAAATAAATGGGTAAACAGCGCCTTAAAACGGAAGAGAATTTGACGCGAGAGCGTTAACCATTTGTACGACAGCATGGTTCATGGGTAAGTCTACTGATCCCAGAGGGGCTAGGACTAAGAACTTCAGTCTCCAGCACTGGGCAAACGTGCTAACATTGCAAGGCTGGAGAGGTCACAACTATAGTTAGGACAGAGCGGAATAAACAGGAGAGGAGGGTGGAGTGGAAATGAGTGGAAAATTAAATAAGATGGATGCAGAATGAAAGTCCATATAAAGCACCGAGCATTGACTGGTTGAAATACCAGAGGTGAGATAGGGCTGTGAGGGATGTGAATCTCAGATTGGAGGGGTACAGCGACTGGACAGGCTAGATGCAGGAAGGATGTTCCCGATGGTCAGGGAGTCCAGAACCAGGGGTCACAGTCTAAAGATAAGGGGTAAGCCATTTAGGACAGAGATGAGGAGGAATTTCTTCACCCAGAGAGTGGTGAACCTGTGGAATTCTCTACCACAGAAGGCAGTAGAGGCCAATTCATTAAATATATTCAAGAAGGAGTTGGATATATTTCTTAAGGCTAAAGGGATCAAGGGATATGGGGAGAAAGCAGGGACAGGGTACTGAGTTTGGATGATCAGCCATGATCGCATTGAATGGCGGAGCAGGCTCGAGGGGCCGAATGGCCTACTCCTGCTCCTATCTTCTATGTTTCTATATTTGTGCTTTCATGTTCATTGGCCTTGTGAAGATAGATGAGGTAAACAATGCGATGATCCCAACAGGAGCTGGTCCTAAAGGGAGGGTGGGCCAGAGATAGGGGTACTTCCATGCTGGAAGAGTAGCCTTGGTAAATGTACATATCCAGCATTTCCAGGCTCCTATTTCCACACATGTTATTCAGCTCTCTCGTGCTGTCTCCTCTTAAAATCCTCTTTCCACTTCCCGACCTTACTAAGGACCTTAAAGGTGGCTATTAATTCCTGAGGGTGAATGAGACCTATTCAAAGTGAGCTGGTAGTAACAGTGTGCATCTACCCAAGATCTGCTCCGTGAGGCTCCCAGCTTAGTCATCATTCACATGGTTACCTCAGGACTCTGGGCGCCACACTTTAGGAAGGATGTCAAGGCCTTGGAGAGGGTGCAGAAGATATTTACTGGTGTGGCAGAACCGCTGAATGACTCTGGCTAACCGTATATAATTCTCTTTAACGATGTTCTAACACCAGCCTAAACCTGTACCATTGTGTTAGGCATTACTGTGTTTTGTATATAGAGTTTGCATGTACGGGGCGTGGCCCCTTTAAGAGCGCAGGAAAATGCGGGCAAACGCGATGACGTCACGTCGCAAACCACGGGGCTGCCCAGGCAGTCCTCATGGCATCTCCGTTGAGTAAAGACCTGTTTAATTGTTCTCTTGTGTCGATCTCCGTTATTTGTTGGAATTCGTTAATTCCTACATTGGTGACCCCGTTTTTGTGAACGTTTTCACAAAAGAAGAGCACAGCATGGAAGCAAACGCTGTTTCGCTAAAGCTACCGCAGTTCTGGGAGCAGCAAGCGCCCTCGTGGTTTATTCAGATCGAGGCCCAGTTCGCCCTGTGGAACATCGATGCGGATCAGACCAAGTACCTTTATGTGACAGCTCTACCGCCTCTCGGATCGTCAGCCTCCTCGAAAACCCCCCAATGGAGCGCAAGTATGAAACCCTCAAAGCGCAGTTACTGCAGGCTTTCAGGCTCACAAAATCGGAGCGCACTCATCGATTACTCGCGATGCCCGGGCTCGGGGACTCCAAGCTTTCAGAGTTGATGAGCCAAATGCTCGCACTCCTGGGCTCAGAACGGGAATGTTTCCTATTCCGCGAGATTTTCCTCAGCCAACTGCCTGAACAGGTACAAGCTGCCCTGGCCAGATCTGAAATTGAAGACTGCGCAACACTCGTTGCGGAGGCTGACGAAATTTTCGCTGTAGCTCGGCAGTACTGCACCGCCACGAAGCACCCATCCCCCGCAGATGCCGTCCCAGCTCGTCAGCCTGCTGGGCTGTGTTTTCTACCACGCGCAGTTTGGCGCGAAGGCGAAGCGTTGCCGCCCTCCCTGCAGTTTTCCCCAGAAAAACAAACAACAACTGACGCTGCGACCACCGAGGAACAGGTCTAACGGGCACCCCGCGGCCGCGATGGCGATCAGCACGCGGGAAAATTGCTGTTCATCACCGATACTCTCTCTGGTCGTCGTTTTCTGTGCGACACCGGCGCGCAGTGCAGCATTTTACCCGCGACCGCCCTCGATGTGCAGATGGGGAATCACGGCCCCACCCTTGAAACGGCCAATGGAGTTTCCCAGCCCCTCCTCGGCACGGATTTCCTGTGTGCCAACAACCTCCTGGTCGACGTTAGGAACCGGCGGCTGATCAACGCAGCAACTTTTACTTCTCTTCCGTGTTACCGCAGTAACACTACGTCACGCACCGTCTCCTGTGCGTTCCCGACTCCTGATGAGTTCACTCGCCTGCTCGGCGAATTCCCCGACCTGACCAGACCCACGTTCATTTCCTCCTGGATTGCCCGTTTCGGAGTACCCGCAGATATTTCGTCAGACAGGGGACCGCAGTTTTCCTCCGAACTCTGGAATGCAGTGGCCCAAGGACTCGGTGTCGAATTACGCCGCACCACAGCCTACCACCCACAGGCGACTGGCCTCTGCGAACGCTTCCACCGGTGCCCACTTCGCACCACTGGCTGCAGAGGTCACACGTTCCCACGGAGCTTATCAAGGCTGAATACGTTTTTATTCGCCATGACGCACATAGGGATCCGCTCAAGGCCCCATATACCGGTCCCTTCTGCGTGTTGGAAGCAGGGGATAAAACCTTCACGGTAGATGTCGGTGGTCAACTGGACCACATTTCGGTCGACTGCCCCGTCGAGTCAGCACAACTGCCGAGATGGGGTCGGCCACCCATTGTCGTTACGGCAGACCAAGTGCGACCACCTGCCAGACCGCCAGCCGCCCAGCAGCCTCCGCCTCGAGAGTACAGGAGTCGTTCTGACAGGCTCACCAGACCCCCTCACCGTTTACCTTTGTCCGTTAAAGCGAATTCTGGGGGGGCGCGTGTGGCAGAACCACTGAATGACTCTGGCTAACTATATATAATTCTCTTTAACGATGTTCTAACACCAGCCTAAACCTGTACCATTGTGTTAGGCATTACTGTGTTTTGTATATAGAGTTTGCATGTACGGGGCGTGGCCCCTTTAAGAGCGCGGGAAAACGTGGGCAAACGCGATGACGTCACGTCGCAAACCACGGGGCTGCCCAGGCAGTCCTCGTGGCATCTCCGTTGAGTAAAGACCTGTTTAATTGTTCTCTTGTGTCGATCTCCGTTATTCGTTGGAATTCGTTAATTCCTACACTGTAACAGTACCAAGGAGGAGGGACTTCAGTTAAGTGGAGAGATTGGAGAAGCTGGGGTTGTTCTCCTTAGAGCAGGGAAGCTTAAGAGGAGATTTGATAGAGGTGTTTAAAATCATGAAGGGTTATGATAGAGTAAATAAAGGAAAACTGATTCCAGTGGTAGGAGGGTCGATAACCAGAGGATACAGAGTTAAAGTGATTGGCAAAAGAACCAGAGGCGACATGAGGAAACATTTTTTACGCAGCGAGTTGTTGTGATCTGGAACGCGCTGCCTGAAGGGGGTGGAGGCAGATTCAATGATAACTTTCAAAAGGGAATTGGATAAATACATGAATAGTCAAAATTACAGGGCTCTGGGGATAGGGGAGGGGAGCGAGATTAATTGGAGAGCTCTACCAAAGAGCCAGCACAGGCACGATGGGCCGAACGGCCTCCTACTGTGCTGTATCGTTCTATGATTCTATGACTCAATGTTCCAACAGAATGACTGGCCCACTCTTTCTACATCTCCAACACTTATATTCCAGCCCTGCATAACTGGCTAACCATAAGGTGTGCCTGATCTGATATCTTAAACTGTGTGAGGTTCAAAGAGATTTAGGGGTCCATGTACACAAATCACTAAATTGTAGTGGGTCAGGTACAAAAAATAATCCAAAAGGCTAATGGAATGTGAGCCTTTATAACTAGAGGGCTAGACTATAAAGGGGAGGAAGTTTTGCTACAGCTATACAAAGCCCTGGTTAGACCACATCTGGAATACTGTGTACAGTTCTGGGCACCGCACCGTAGAAAGAATACATTGGCTTTGGAAGGAGTGCAGTGCAGAGTCACCAGAATGTACCAGGGCTCCAAGGGTTGGATTGAGGAGAGATTACATAAACTAGGCTTGTATTCCCTGGAATATAGAAAGATAAGGGGTGAGGTTTTTAGGATTTTGAAAGGAATTGATAGAGTAGATAGAAACTTTTTCTGTTGGTGCTGGAGTCTAGGACAAGGGAACATAACCTTAAAATCAGAGCCAGGCCATTCAGGAGAGAGGTTCGGACACATTTCTTCATGCAAAGGGTGGTAGAAGTGTGGAACCCTCTCCCACAAAAAGCAGTAGATGCCAGCTCAATTAATAATTTTAAATCTGAGATCAATAGATTTTTTCTAGACAAGGGTATAAAAGGATATGGAGCCAAGGCAGGTGGATGGAGTTAAGATACAGATCAGCCATGATCTCATTGAATGGCAGAACAGGCTCGAGGGGCTGAATGGCTTCCTCCTGTTCCTATGTGAGTCTTATAGCTATACTTGGCTAATGACCCTTTCCCTACCTGTCGTTGTATATGGTCCCTCCCATCTCTTTCTCCAATGTTCTCCTGGTAGATGAACCATATTATTCTTCACACCCTTTGATACAAAATTTGACTGACACTGGTTTTGTGACCATGATCAACTTTTCTACCAGCTTCCCAAATGTGAGGATCTGTTTTTACCCATGTGCAGCTCCCGATGTGGAGCGCTTCACCCGCAAGGAGCACTTATCATGTGGAACATGTCGATAACTTCCCAATATGTTCTCCCAACAGGCCAGGCTCTCCGCCCTGTCTAGGGGTGTCCCAGAACTGCTGCCACTGTTTCACACACCAGCAGGTATATTAGGACAGTCAGCACGGAGACTGTCATTTCAGTTAAATAATAAATCCAACAAGGAACTTTTTTACCCAGAGAATGGTTAGAATGTAGAACACAAAGAATAGTTGAGATGAATAGCATAAGGGGAAGCAAGATAAACACATGAGGGTAGAAGGCATAGACCTGGCTATATCTTTGAGGCAGCCAAGTCCATTACAGAGTCATCTAAGACACCCATTTCCCCGCAAGTCTAAGGGAGTTGGTTTATGAGGTGTCTAAGTCCACAGAGGTCCAAGGGAGTTAGAACATAAGAACATGAGAAATAGGAGCAGGAGTAGGCCAGTCAGCTCTTCGAGCCTGCTCCGCCATTCAATGAGATCATGGCTGATCTTCTGCCTCAACTCCATTCACCTGCCCTATCGCCATATCCCTTGATGCCCTTACTAGTCAGAAATCTATCGACTTCTGTTTTGAATATACCCAATGACTGAGCCTCCACAACCCTCTGGGGTAGAGAATTCCAAAGATTCACCACCCTCTGTGTGAAGACATTTCTTCTCATCTCAGTCCTGAATGGCCTACCCTTTATCCTGAGGCTGTGGCCCCTGGTTCTAAACTCCCCAGCCAAGGGAAACATTCTCCCAGCATCCACCCTATCAAGCCCTGTAATAATTTTGTATGCTTCAATGAGATCCCCTCTCATTCTTCTGAATTCAAGAGAATACAGGCCTAGTTTACTCAATCTCTTCTCATATGACAGTCCCGCCATCCCAGGAATCAATCTCATGAAACTTTGTTGCACTCCCTCTATAGCATGTATATCCTTCCTTAGGTAAGGAGACCAAAATTGTACACAATACTCCAGGTGTGGTCTCATCAAGGCCCTATATAATTGGAGTAAGACTTCTTTACTCCTGTACTCAAATCCTCTTGTAATGAAGGCCAGCATACTATTTGCCTTCCTAATGGCTTGCTGCACCTGCACATTCACTTTCAGTGACTCATGTACAAGGACATCCAGGTCCCTTTGAGCATCTGCTTTCCCCAATCTTTCACCATTTAGGAAATACTCTGCCTTTCTGTTTTTTCTACCAAAGTGGATAACTTCATATTTATCCACATTATAATCCATCTGCCATTTGACATTGCCACCTTGCTGTGTATCATCAGCAATTTTGGAAATGTTACATTTAGTCCCCTCATCCAAATCATTGATATAGATTGTGAATAGCTGGGGCCCAAGCACCGATCTTTGCGGTACCCCACTAGTCACCGCCTGCCATCCTGAAAAAGACCTGTTTATCCCTACTCATTGTTTTCTGTCTGTTAACCAATTTTCAATCCATGCTAGTATATTACCCCCAATTCCATGTGCCCTAATTTTGTTCACCAACCTCTTGTGTGGGACCTTATCGAAGGCCTTCTGAAAATCTAAATAACCCACATCTACCGGTTCCCCTTTGTCTACTCCATTAGTTACATCCTCGAAGAACTCCAATAGGTTTGTCAAACAGGATTTCCCTTTCATAAATCCATGTTGACTCTGCCCAATCTTACTATTAGTTTCTAAGGGGGAAAAATTCAGCATCGTCCCATTTGGGGCGCAATTATCGGCCAGGCGCAAAGTTTAGTGCCTGGCGCTAATTATCGCCTCTGACTGCAAACTTGGCTTTTATCGCCCCTGGAGGTGTTTGGAGCGCTAAATCAGGTGCTACACACCTGTCTTAAGGCTCTAACGCCGAGGAGCGAGGCGCTACCTCAGAGCGCTGGCGAAGCTCATGTGATGTCAGTCAACAATGGAACACAGACACACTGGCGCCGGCCAGTTCTTAAAGGGGAGGGTCGATCTTGCTCTCCATCCACACCCTGCTCATTGCAGCCTTGAATCTAGGCCTGGAGAGACCTGTACATCAAATCTGTTGGAAAGAACAATGGAGAGACCCAGAGAAAGAGCTCAGAGTGCAGCCCCCACTGTCTCTTCTAAATCGATGCAAGGAAGATCAAATCAGAAAGAACCTGCAAAGTGCTGCTCAGTACCCAAAACTCCTCAACACAGCTTTGAATATCTCTTGCAGTCTCTCGCTTTCACTCAGAATGTGTGGTGCAAAAATTTCGCTGACAAAAAAAGGCAGGAAGCGGTCGCCATTAAATAGCGCTCCCCCAGTCCCTTCCCGACTGCAAAACGCTCCCCTCAACCTGTCGTTGCTAGCGGCAGGCGGTAAGACAGGGGACGCTACTCAATATCTGGTCCGGGGCGCTACCGGGGTGTTGCACTCTCGACTGATGTCATGATCTGCCGGTGCAGGAGATCGTGGCGATAGTGTTTAGCGCCACTGCAAAATGTCTAGCTAATTTCGTGAGCGGCGCAAACATCGCCGCGCATGGGCGCTAGTTGCTTTGCGCCCCATTAGCGCCCTCTTAAGGTGCTAATGGGAGATGCAAACCAACCAAACTTTTCCCCCTAAGTGCCCAGTTATTGCATCCTTTATAATAGATTCCAGCATTTTCCCAACTACTGATGTGAGGCTAACAGGTCTGTAGTTCCCCGTTTTCTCCCTGCCTCCTTTCTTAAATAGCGGGGTTACATTTGCTATCCTCCAATCTTCAGGAACCATTCCAGAATCTATAGAATTTTGGAAGATGACAACCAATGGCGGATTGATTTCATTCAGATTGTCCCTGATATGCAGTTCCACCTGTAGACTCCAACAGGAAAGAAGCATTAGGAGAATTCAGATCAGGCCAAGAGAGAGAGTCACTAATGATGAAGAGTTTGAGTTTGAAGAGTTGTAGTACTGAGTAAGGTATTCATAGCCACTGTATTTATAGAGGATGGTATTCTCTGATGGTCCAAGATTGGCCTCTGTTGGTTAGAGGAGAAGCTAGAAAGAGACAGAAAGGATGTGCTGATAGGGTGAGATGAAGAGGGGTGAGAGGAGGCTCATGTGGAGCATAACCACCGGCATGGAGCAGCTGGGCCGAACGGCCTGTTTCTGTGCTGTAAATTCCATGTAAATCCATGTAAAAACAAACAATGAGCTTGAAAACATACTCACCATTCAATTTTCATGCTCTGCCAGTAAGGGAAATATAGAACTATGCTTGGCTACACCAAGCTCGGGGCTAACTAGGAAAACTGTCACAGAATAGCAGTAAAGTCATGGGCTGTTCTCGTAAAACCTGTAAAAACAGAACTTTCAAGTGGAACACCTTTAAACTGATACCTGCTACAGATTTACTGCTCCTGTTATTTTTGACCCCCACCACCAACCTCCCAACCAGTTTTCTCCCCATTTCTTTCCCTCTGCTCCAGAAGGCACTGACACTTGTTGGGGTATAGCCCCAAAAGTACAGGCATGCTCGCTGGTACCTCAGCCAAGTTTACATGCAATGTTGGCAGACCATTCAACCATGGGGGGGGGGGGGGGTGCGGTGGGGGGGGCATAAAACCAACCTAATTTCTGTACTTAGCTGATATCCACACACGTGCACCTGCCAGGTCATATAATAGTGGTCAGGAAGGGGAACAATGATTTTTTTCACCTCCCTAGGACTAATTTTAGTGCCCATACCCAACTGAGATAACCTGCCTCAGCATAGACTGGGGATTGAACCTTCCAGTCAATGTGGCCTAATACCACACTAGCCAGTGCATTTACCCACTAAGCCATCAAAGAAGCCCTATCTAATATAAAAAAAAAGACTTGCATTTATACAGCGCCTTTCGCGACCACTGGACACCCCAAAGTGCTTTACAGCCAATGAATTACATTGGAAGTGTAGTCACTGTTGTAATGTGGGAAATGTGGAAGCCAATTTGCGCACAGCAAGCTCCCACAAACAGCAATGTGACACTGACCAGATAATCTGTTTTAGTGATGTTGGTTGAGGGATAAATATTGATCAGGAGAGTCACTGTTGTAATATAGGAAAGTACCACCTATATAAGCAGGTCCTACTGACAGTGATTAACAGCCCAGCACCCCCATCTTCATGAATAGAGGCATAGAGTACAAAAGCAAGGAAGTTATGATGAATCTTTATAAAACACTGGTTCGGCCTCAACTGGAGTATTGTATCCAATTCTGGGCACCACACTTTAGGAAGGACGTGAAGGCCTTAGAGAGGGTGCTCAAGGACTTGTGTGCTCAAGTCCCTGGAGTGGGACTTGAACCCACAACCTTCTGGCTCAGAGGCGAGTGTGCTACCCACATTTTTTTTATACTTTATTGAACATTAAGAACATTTACAACATCGTGATCATTTCATTGTATCATACAAATCAATTCTGCCGCTCTGCACAGCCATTCCTCCACCACATTTTAACATCAAAACCTGAAGTTTAATTTGTCTCCCATAACATATATTCATCAATTGTACTTTAAAAATTGATTGTAAAATACTATCTTTAAATTCCTTTCCGAATAAAACATCCACAGAGCCTTATAATGATCTTTTAGCTTATATTTAAAATACTCTTTTAGATTGATTCTCCTTCCCTTAAAAAACAGAGCATTCCTTCTTTGCACAATCACGAATCTAGCCAAACTGAGCATTAAATTAATTGCCGCTCCGCTAGACTCGGGTAGACTCTTCTGCAATCCCCATCTCAAAATTGAGTCCCACAGGATTCCCATTCTCGCTCTTCGGTCCCCACCCAGCAAAAAAACCTCACACAGCTGTCTAACATACTTAAAATCATTTAACTGCGGACATAACACCAGTAAATGGGACAGAGTCTCATCCCGTGTCCCACACACTGGGCAAGTTGCCCCCTCCACTCGTCCAATCTTGCACAAGACCGTCATGGTAAAAATCAGGTTATGAGCAAATTTGAAATCCAGTTCAATCCACTCTGGACATTTAAAATTCGCCCACACTCCCTTCCAAATCCTGTTGAAGTCCAGCTGTGGGTATACACTCTGCCGAAACTCCTGACCAGCAGGTGTCTTGAATCTCCATTCTTTAAATATCTCATAGAAATCTCGAGTATTACAGTTGTCAAATTGGACCAACTCTCCCCCTTTCTCCAGTAGAAAGCTTGGAAAAGCGGGAAGCATTTTACTTCCTTTGGAGATTTCCGCATTTATTTCTTCCATCCAATCCTGTGGCATTACCCTCACAATCTTCTCATACATGATCCCTATTGCTTTTTCCTCTACCTCCTGATCCTCCTCCCACACCATGTCCCTCACTATCGCTTCCGGCAACCAACCTGGAATTACCTCATATAATACATCTTTCACACATATAATACTAGCTTTTATAAAAGCTTGATTAAATAAAACCTCTCCTTCGATGTTGACTCACCTGTTCAAAAATAAGGGCTGTTCTAAAAATTCCTCAGCCCCCTTGGGCATAAACTGCACACTTTTTAAAAATTGGGCCCAAGTCTCTACAACCCCCTTATAAAACCTAGGGAGAAGTTTAATCGATTTCAAAAACATATTATTGTATTCCACATACAATATCCCCTGCCCTCCTATCCCACTTCGTTTTAAAAAATGCTCAAAAACAACTCTTCCAAAAACTTGTATTTGACTTCTGAAGAAATCTCTTCACCCATTTGATTCTAAAGGATTTTTTCTTCAAATCAATATCTGGGAAATTGAGTCCTCCCTGATTTCTCTGTCCAATGATGGTATTGTAAGCCACCAAGGCTGGTTTCCCTTCTCATAAAAACCTCACACAAACCTCTCGGATGGACTTTTCCGCCCACTCAGGAATATCCTCCACCGTCAATAAGTACCATAGCTTAGATAGCAGGAGAGCAAACACCACTGTCGCTCTTCCTTGCACTTTCAACCACCTTCTTTCCCATCTTCCCAAAATCTTTTTAATTTTCATAACCTTTGGTTCCCAATTTAATCGATCCACTTCATCCCTGTCTTTCTTGCACCCCATATGCACCCCCAGAACTTCCAAAACCTCCACCACCTTAAAGGGGCTTTCCTCCAATCATTTCCCCCCTACCTCTTCCTGCAACCAGGCATTGGGACTTACTATAATTCACTCTGGCCCCTGAAGCTCTACAATACTCCTCCACTACATCCATAGCTTTCCTCACTGACTCCCCATTTCTCAATGCTAAGGTTGTGTCATCTGCATATTGGTGTATCACCGACACCAGCCCGGAACTGGGAACCGCAATCCCAACTACACCTTGTTTCTTTCGCATCATGTAACCTAGTGGTTCTGCTACCAATGTGTACAACAATGAGGACAGGGGACAACCCTGTCTCACTGACCTCTGTATCGGAAAATACTTGGATAAAAAAAATTACATTTAACACAGCTAAATATGTTTGAATAAAAAATCCTTATCCACTCAATTAAATTTTCCCCAAAACCAAATGCTTCCAAAACCATCAGTAAAAACTCATGAGAGACCCTAACAAAGGCTTTCTCTTGATCTATCTTTAATACATAAGCCTCCCTCCCACTCTCTTCCATGAGCTCTATCAAATCTCGGATTGAGACCACAGAGTCTGCGATGTCCCGGCCTATGACTCCATAGGACTGAGAGGGCGAAACTATCTGCGGCAACACCTCCTTCATACGATTTGCCATAACCCTCGCCAAGATCTTATAATCCACATTTAATAATGTGATGGGCCTCCAATTCTTCAGATCCCTTCTATCCCCTTTATTTTAATATAAGCTAAGCTTATGACACCTCTCCTCATAGATGGGGCCAGGCATTGCTCAATTTTAATTTCCTTAAAAACTTCTAAGAGCAATGGACTTAAAAATCTTGAAAAATTCTTTATAAAATTCTGCACTTAGTCCATCGGACCCTGGGCTTTCCCCCCCCCCCTTTATTCCACTTAATGCTATTTTTATTTCCGCTAATCCTACTTCTTTGTCACACATGCTTCTTTCATCCTCCTTTAAACCCTCTTCAATAAAAGCACTAACCTTCTCCATCACCAAATTGGAAATGTCTTCTTTTGTATATAACTCTTGATAAAAGCTGCTAGCCACCTCTAAAATCTCCCCATGTTCATGAATGATCTTCTCCCCAACCTTCAACTCCTCAATTAACGATAATCTCTGTCGCAGCTTCTCTTGCTCTAGAAAATACCTGGTGCATCTTTCGCCCTCCAATGCATCTCTAGCCTTTGCACGGAGAATGGCCCCCTTGCATTTTTCAGCTTACAATAATTCCCACTTTTCCTTTAACACCCGGAACTTAGTCTCAGCTCCCTTATCCCCTCCGTCAACTGCTTTACAGACATCCGTAAACCTTTTGTTTATATTCTCTTCTCAACGCCGATTTGCTGCCGTTCTCTTTTTCCCATAACGTACCGAAAAAACTTTGACCTCATATTTGAAATTGTCCCACCAAACTCTTCTTTCTTTCAAGAACAAAGGTTCCTTCCGAGCATTCTTTATCATATTTAAAATCCCTTCTTTATAAGCAATTTCTTTCAGGTATTAGTTGTTTAAAATCCACACCCCTGAACCAATCTTAACTCTGCTGTTCCTAATTCTAAGAACCAAAGCCGAGTGGTAACTAAAAAATACTTTTTAATAATAAATCTCCATCACCTCAGAACTTAACCCTTCCCGCATTAACACAAAATCTATTCGGCTCTGTTTTAAAACATCACCCACCCAACCTGTTCTGGAGAACTCCTGTTTTATGGGGTTCCGGTCCCTCCATAAGTCTCTCAAATTTAAATTTGCCATCATTTTTACAATCATCCCTCTGGAGTTATCATCCTTAAAGGTCATCTGGGCTGAAATGTCCATCTGAGATAAAAAAAAAAAATACGTTAAAATCCCCCACTATACAAGGGTTTTCCACCTCTGCCACGTCAGTGAATAACCGCTGAAAAAACTTGCGATGCTTGCAATGGTCGTTCGGTGCATAGATATTAAAGAGGTCACAATTAAATTCCACCATTTTTACCCTTAGCCGTAAAAATCTCCCCTCAGTGTCCTTGTCCACCAAGGCAACGTTCTCTTTTATGGACGGACTCACCAAAACAGCCAACCCTCTACGGTTATTGTTTGCACAACTTGCAAACACCTCTCCCTTCCAAACCTTCCGAACTCTTTCCAGGATATCCTCATCCCAAAAGGTTTCTTGCAGACAAAACAAGTCCGTGCCTTTAAAACCCTGCAACAACTGCTGCAATTTCTTCTCACCCCTCAGTCCATTCACATTAATTGAGACCAATGTAATCATGGCTCCGAATAAGGGAAGTATGCCTGATAATCTCCCCATCATTTAATCTCTGGCCCTTCCCTCCTCTCATGCTCCTTCCCAACTTTTCGGGCAGCTGTTGCTTTTTCCTGCAGCCCCCGACTCTTTTTCACCTCCTGTTTGAACCTTCCCTGCTGTTTCAGCCTCTTTCCTTGCATTAAGTTTGGGCCGAGGAGCTGCCCCTTCTCCCTCCTTCTGCCCCTCACTAACCTTTCCCTTTCCACACGATGCCACCCCACCCCCCACTTCCATGTCTCTGTCCCCCTCTGATTCCTCACTCTCGAGCTCTTCTGTAACCCTCTGTGCCTGCTCCCCGTCAGATACATAATCCTGCTCCCCGTCAGATACATCAGAGAGGGTTTTCATTGGGCCGTGGAGGCGGGATTGGAGGCGTGTGGGGGGTTAAAATCCCGAAATCGGGGGTCCCGACACCATCCCGCCCCCAACCCGCCTCCATGCCAAAGTCCCAGGAGGCGGGTACCCAACCTGTGCTGGGACCCGCCTCCCCGAGGCGGGAAGGGGATTAGTGCCAATCAACTGCCTGTTAACAGGTAGTTAACAGGCAATTTTTAGCCTAATCCCTATTTTTGAGGTTGAAGTGTGGGATTCCCAATGGCTCCAAACCACGCCAAGTTAGAGGAGGCGGACTATTGGGATGAAGGGCTTGGAGGGGTCGAGATATCCGCTGTTCAGGTGAGTGATGGGTGCATGAGTGCAAAGGTAAGTGTGTTTGGTGTGTGTAAAGTGTTTAAAAAAGTTTTACATACCTTTACTTACATTTACAGCCTTCCTTCCTTCAAGTCTCGGGAGTCCCTCATCTCACCGGCACAGAAAGCAGAATGGCCGCGAGCTGTCAAAAATTGCAACATTCAGCTTTCTGTTCCGGGGAGATCTCTAAATCATCCTGACAGGAAGGAATTAACTTGGAGTACAGATTGTCAGTGTTTGACAGCTTCAAACAGATGTGAAACGCTGATATTTCATCTGTCAAAAGGTCTTGACAGATGAAATTTCAATCTGTGACATCACCTGTTGCCGGGTGGCCCTTAATTGGCCTGCTGAGCCCGCTGGGCGGGCTCAACAAGGTCAATCAAGTCAAAATCGCATGGGTTGGCTAGAAGTCGATGGAGGCGGGACTACAACCCCGAAAGTTGTAGTCCCGCCTCCAACCCGACTCCTCAGTAAAAATCCAGCCCATCATCTCCCAAAGTCTTCCTGCTATCGCGGTTTCTCCAACAGTGCCGCTCCCTTCGACCTCATCTCCACCGCTGACCCTTGCTCTCTGATCTTTCTCTCTCTGGGAAAATGGCGCACCTATATTGCTCCCTTCTAGTGTTTTTGTCTCGCCGCTCCCATCCTGCTGCCCCTTTAAGGCTCCTGCCTCTTGCACCCTCTTCTTGTCTCGCCCCCTCCTGCTCACCGAGCTGTCTGACGCCCCATCTTTCTTTGGAACATTTACATTTCTTCTTCTTCTTAGGCAGTCCCTCGGAACCGAGGATGACTTGCTTCCACATTAAAAATGAGTTCACAGGTGACTGATGAGTCCAATGCAGGACCTACAGTCTCTGTCACAGGTGGGGCAGACAGTGGTTGAAGGGGCGGGTGGGTGGGGTGCTTGGGTTGACGTGTGTTCCTTGCGCTGCCTGCGCTTGGCTTCCACTTGCTCCCAGCGAAGAGACTCGAGGTGTTTGGCGCCTTCCCGGATGCTTCTCCTCCACTTTGTGCGGTCTTGGGCCAGGGATTCCCAGATGTCGGTGGGGATGTTACACTTTTTCAAGGAGATTTTGAGGGTGTCCTTGAAGCGTTTCCTCTGCCCACCTGGGGCTCTCTTGCCGTGCTGGAGCTCCGAGTAGAGCGCTTGTTTTGGGAGTCTCGTATCAGGCATGCAGACAATGTGACCCGTCCATCAGAGCTGATTGAGCGTGGTCAAAGCTTCGCTGCTGGGGATGTTAGCCTGAGCAAGAACACTGACGTTGGTGCGCCTATCCTGCGAGTGGATTGGTGGTACCTCTCCAGTGCTTTGAGGTGCCAGCTATACATGGGCCATGTCTCTGAGGCATACAGCAGGGCGGGTATCACTGCTGCTCTGTAGACCATGAGTTTAATGCTAGGTTTGAGGTCCTGGTCTTCAAACACTCTCTTCCTCAGGTGAGCGAAGGCTGCATTAGCACACTGAAGGCGGTGTTGGACTTCGTCGTCGACGTCTGCCCTTGTTGACAGTAGGCTCCCAAGGTATGGAAAGTGGTCCACGTTGTCTAAGGCCTTGTCGTGGATTTTGATAATCGGGGGGCAGTACTGTGTGGTGGGGGCAGGTTGGTAGAGGACCTTTGTCTTACGGATGTTTAGTGTAAGACCCATGCTCTCGTACGCTTCGGTGAAGGTGTTGACGATGGTTTGGAGTTCGACCTCCGAGTGAGCGCAGACGCAACCTTCATCTGCATACTGTAATTCGACGACAGAGGATGGGACCACCTTGGATCTGGACTGGAGGTGATGGAGGTTGAACAGTTTCCCGTTTGTTCTGTAAATTAGCTCCACTTCAGTGCGGAGTTTACTGAGGGTGAGATGGAGCATTGCAGCAAGGAAGATCGAGAAGAGCGTTGGTGCGATGACACAGCCTTGCTTGACCCCGGTTCGTACGTGAATTGGGTCTGTGGTGGAACCGTTGGTCAGGATCACGGCTTGCATGTCGTCATGAAGCAGGCGGAGGATGGTGACAAACCTTTGAGGACAGCCGAATTTGAGGAGGACACTCCATAATCCCTCACGGTTGACAGTGTCGAAGGCCTTTGTGAGGTCAAAGAAGGCCATGTACAGCGGTTGGTGCTGTTCCCTGCATTTCTCTTGTAATTGGCGTGCGGTGAAGATCATGTCCATTGTGCCCCTTAGTGGGAGGAATCCGCATTGCGACTCTGGGAGGAGCTCTTCGGCCACTGGGAGAAGGCAATTGAGGAGGATTCTTGTGGTGACTTTCCCTGTGGCAGACAGCAGGAAAACTCCTCTGTAATTACCGCAATCGGACTTGTCACCTTTCTTGAAGATGGTCACAAGTACGGCACCTCTGAGATCCCCTGGCATGCTCTCCTCCTTCCAGATAAGAGAAATGAGTTCATGAATTCGCGCCAGTAGTGCTTCTCCGCCATGCTTTAGTGCCTCGGCGGGGATTCCATCTGCTCCTGAGGCGTTGTTGTTCTTCAGTTGTCGGATGGCCTTTTCAACCTCATGCCGGGCTGGGGTTGTGCTGAGATGGTGGCGGGTAGCATGCTGTGGGATGGAGTTAAGGACACTCGCGTCGAAGACAGAGTCGTGGTTAAGGAGATCTTCGAAGTGCTCCTTCCAGCGGGCACTGACTGCCTCTCTGTCCTTGATAAGTATCTCTCCGTTCTTGGCTCGCAGTGGGGTAGGGCCTTGGGTGCTTGGGCCATAGATGGTCTTGACGGCGCTAAAGAACCCACGCACGTCGTGGTTGTTGGCTAGCTGCTGGATCTCCTGCACTTTCTCCACCCACCATCTGTTCTTTAGGTGGCGAGTTTTTTGTTGGACCTCGGCCTTCAGGCTTCTGTAGAGCTGCTTTCTTGCTCTCGAGTTGTGTTGCTGTTTCCAGATCAGGAATGCCTTGTGCTTGCAGCTTATTAGCTCCTGGATCTCCTGGTCGTTCTCGTCGAACCAGTCTTGGTGTTTCCTGGTCGAGTGACCGAACGTCTCTTCACAGATGCTGATTATGGAGGCCTTGAGTGCAGACCAGGTGCTGTGGGCACTCTGTGTATCTGCATCACTGGGAGTCGTCAGGTTGTTTGTGAGGCGCAGGCTGAATAGGACTTTCTTAGCGGGGTCTTTGAGTGCTCCAGTGTTAATTTTCCTGCGGCATTGTTTCCGTTGCCGCCGCTGTTTTGGGGCTACATTGATGGAGATGACAGAGCGGATTAGGCGGTGGTCTGTCTAGCAGTTGTCAGCTCCTGTCATGGCGCAGGTGATGTGGACATCCTTGCAGTCCCTCGCTTGGATGATGACGTAGTCCAACAGATGCCAGTGCTTGGAACGAGGGTGCTGCCATGAAGCCTTGTACTTGTCTCTCTGACGGAACAAGGTGTTGGTTATGACAAGGCCATGTTCTAAGCATTTCGACAGGAGGAGGGTACCGTTGGAGTTGACTTTCCCTACCCCCTCTCTGCCAATCACACCTCCCCAGTGGTCTGTGTCCACGCACCCCGCTCCCTCCTCCTCTCCCCCCGCGGACACCAGATTCTTTAGGGAGAGCTGAACCATATTATGGCTCGAGTCTGCCCTCGACCCTTGCTGCCCTCTGCTGTCTTTGTCCTTTTCCACTGTGCTTGGTGTGTTTTCCACCATCTCCATCCTGTTCTCTGCTCTGCAATTTTCTGCCTCTTCCTGTGCTCTTTTCTCCTTCAATTGACCAGCTGTGTTCTCCGACTGCTCCGCTCCTCCGTCCATTCCACTCACACCTCCTGTTCCTTCTCCCATCTCCTCGTCACTCATAGAGCTTCCTTCTGCCTCACACTCACAGCGAGTGGGCCTTTGTGACACACTCCACAGCTCTCTGCCTTGCAGCTCCAAGCGATGTGTCCAGACTCGCCGCAATTATAACAGTACAAGTCCGGACAGTTTCTTACAAGATGGTCGTGTCCAAGATAATAATAACAAACCTTTACTTGGTTATCATGCAGTACTCGGAAGTACTGCACTCCTTCCATTGTCTCAAATTTCATGCTGTACGGTAATGACTTCACCCCCTCTGGGAACCGCACCTTTACGTAACGGGTTCCATCTGCTACCCGTGTTCCTGGATAGTATCTCCTCTTTATTGCCGAGCAAATTTTAATATCCCACGACTCCAACTTTTTGATTAGCACATCATCCTCAATATAAACCGGCAAATTTAAGAATGAGACCAACACCTCTTCCGAATATAGCAGAGATACCTCCAAGAACTTATCACCAACCTTCAAACTGAGTAAAAGTCTTTCCACCTCCTCTCGGCCACTGACCGTCACCTCAAACCCAACATTCGGCTTTGGTTGGCAGGCAAAGCAGCTTCCCTCGCTGCAGTCCTCATGTACCGCCTGGATAATATCCCAAGCCCGTATCTCCTTATCCTCGCACAGATGGGCAGAACAGTGGCAAATGGAATTTAACCCGGAAAAGTGCGAGGTGATGCACTTTGGGGGGACTAACAAGGCAAGGGAATACACAATGAATGGAAAGACCCTAGGCAAGACGGAGGGTCAGAGGGATCTGGGTGTGCAAGTACACAGATCCCTGAAGGCGGCGGAACAGGTGGATAAGGTGGTAAAAAAGGCATATGGGATACTTGCCTTCATTAGCCGAGGCATTGAATATAAGAGCAAGGAGGTTATGATGGAGCTGTATAAAACACTGGTTAGGCCACAGCTGGAATACTGTGTGCAGTTCTGTTCGCCACACTACAGGAAGGATGTGATCGCGTTGGAGAGGGTGCAGAGGAGGTTCACCAGGATGTTACCAGGGCTGGAGCGCTTCAGCTATGAAGAGAGACTGGGCAGATTGGGTTTGTTTTCCTTGGAGCAGAGGAGGCTGAGGGGGGACATGATTGAGGTGTACAAAATTATGAGGGGCATAGATAGGATGGATGCTGAGGAGCTTTTTCCCTTAGTAGAGGGGTCAATAACTAGGGGGCATAGATTCAAGGTAAAGGGCGGGAGGTTTAGAGGGGATTTGAGAAAGAACTTTTTCACCCAGAGGGTGGTTGGAGTCTGGAACTCACTGCCTGAAAGGGTTGTCAAATGTAAGAAGTCACACAACACCAGGTTATAGTCCAACAGCTTTATTTGAAATCACAAGCTTTCGGAGCGCTGCTCCTTCTTCAGGTGAAGTGGGGTTGTGGAGGCAGAAACCCTCACAACATTTAAGAAGCATTTGGATGAGCACTTGAAATGCCATAGCATACAAGGCTACGGGCCAAATGCTGGAATATGGGATTGGATTAGACAGGGCTTGATGGCCGGCGCGGACACGATGGGCCGAAGGGCCTCTATCCGTGCTGTATTACTCTATGACTCTAACTACCACCGTGGTTTCTTTTCCAAGCCTCCTAGGATCCCAGCCCAAATCCTTGGGCATTTTTCTCTCCCTTCCAACCACAGTTTCTCCCATTTAAATTCCTCTTGGGAACACTGTCCTCTGAGGGGCCCAGCACTCTGGACCCCTCAGCAGCCATCTGGCTGCTGTTTATGGGCCAAAAAGGCCCTAAAACCTGAAAAACAAAACCACCACCAACTTTTTACAAGCTCACTCCAACTCCCTGCAGCAATCAGGCACCCAGCAGCACCTTCTCACTCCTAGCCTCTCCCACTTAGAGAGTGCTACCCACTGAGCCACAGCTGACACTGTGTCCATAATACATTAAAATTCTTCCATCTGTGTACATTTCCTGTCTGCACCACTTGACTTTCTGTTGTCACGTTTTTGTCACACTTTATTGGCCTATTGACATAACAGGAACCTGATTTGCCTACGATAATGAGGCTTCCACCTCTTTCTATCTCTTTACCTAAAGAAGGACATACTTGCCTTAGAGGGGATGCAACAAAGGTTCACTAGATTGATTCCTGGGATGAGAGTGTTTACCTATGAGAAGAGATTGAGTAGAATACTATTACATTCTCTGGAGTTTAGAAGAATGAGAGGCGATCTCATTGAAATGTACAAAATTCTTAGAGGGCTTGACAGAACATGGTTCGGAGGCTGTTTCCCCTGGCTGGAGAGTCTAGAACTAGGCGTCACAGGGTCATAGTCTCAGGATAAGGGGTCGGCCATTTAGGACTGAGATGAGGAGAAATTTCTTCACTCAGAGGGTGGTGAATCTTTGGAATTCTCTACCCCAGAGGGCTGTGGAGGCTCAGTTGTTGAGTATATTCAAGACAGATCGATAGATTTTTGGACTCTAGGGGAATCAAAGGATATAGGGATAGTGCAGAAAAGTGGAGTTGAGGTAGATGATCAGCCATGATCTTATTGAATGGCGGAACAGGCTCGAGGGGATAAATGGCCTGCTCCTGCTCCTAATTCTTACGTTTCTTATGCCCGCCTGGGCCGCTTATTTCAAGGGCATAATGGTGGCGGCCCAGACATCAGGAGCAATGAAGCTGTAAGTTGTGTACCCCCCCCCCCCCCAATTTTCCATGTACTACTGCCCCCGTTCCTTCCCCAGGAAAATGTGGATAAAAATTGCCCCCAATAGAGTCCCAGTGACTCTGCTTAGAAAATCCAGGTACACGTTCCAATCGGAGAGGTTTGAGTACTTAAATCGTACTTTGGTTTTGCTAAATATCTCTCTGTGCGGTATTTTGAGGCAGACCATTAACCCATTTGAAATAGCACCTGCCTTAAAAAATTAGGCAGGCAGGGGTTTAACTGGCGCTCCCAGGGCCACGCGATTTGGGAAAGTTTGGATGGAGGCCCAGGATTTCCCGGCCTGCACAGCCTGCGTGCAGTAGGCCGCATTGGTTGCCTCCGCAATATGGAGTCATCCTGCAGTGTGAGAGCGCTATTAATTCACGCTCGGACCTCAGCAATCATGCAAGTGTATAAGCCAATGTATCATGAGCAGTGCTACGTTATGATTTTTGACATCTAGAATGGAGCTTTTATTACTCTAAATTGATTATATTAAACAGCAAATGTTAGCGCTAACGTTGGACGATTGCGTGACGTACAAAGTAAATATTGTCTCGCATTTCCTAGCTGTAATGTTGCATTTTATGGCAAGTATCACTATTCTGACAACACAGACAAGGGTAAAAGATGCTTTGCACTTCCAGAGTACTCCCTTTAAAGCACGACTTGCAGACGGAAAATCAATATCATTTTGTACGATTTTGGGGGGGGGTTTATTTTCCTGGTCTGTCGTTAGTCATATTTTCATTAGTGCCGCATGATTGCAGCAAAGAATAAGAATAATTGCTGCTAATGTGTAACCCTGTTAACACGCGTCGTGTGATAATGAGTTACACAGCCAAACAAGGGCCAGACGTCAAAGGCAGCATTTAACAAACTGCACAGAAACACGCCCGCCTTCAGGGGGGTTCAGGGGTCACGGGGTTGACGGTGTCGAATGGCTGGGAGCCCTCGGGTTCAGGCAATGTTTAAAATGCTGCCACGCGTGTCCTGTGTGATATCTTCATATTTCCTGAGACATTTGCACCAAGGGTCCTGTTCTTTCTTGCTGCGGCTCCGCGATGATTTACACCGCTTGTGACATTCAACCCAAAAGTCAATTGTGCGGCAGCTTTGCCTGTGGCACTTCTGACTTATTAGGCCCAACATCACTCAATTTATTTATTTATAAAGCAGCCCATTAGTCAGCAGCAGTAACATTTCCGTTGAGGTACGAGTCTGGTTGCCAGCCTCGTCGCTCCCTTTTTTTTTTACACACACACACACACACAGGGTAAGATCAGGGAAGCGCGGGGATATTTTCCATCGACCCACATTGCGGTGTCGCGAAAGCAGAACGGCGGGTTTTCCGCAGGGGTTCTCCCTACTCCTAAACTTGGCCGAAAAGCCTTGAAATCCCAAATAAGTGACACCCCGCCTCCCCCCATCTTACGGGGGTTTCCACAGGTCTGCTACCGAAGTTACGGTGGACTAGTGGGCGAATCCCCTGGAAAATTCCCCCCCCCATTGTATTTAAAGGTTGTCTGACTAGAACGTGTCATGGACAACAGCAAATGGCGGTGGGTCTTCTCTGCTGCAAAAATGATAAAGAGAAGGACATGATAAGGAAGCTTCTCCAGTACTGCGCCAAGCCACACTTCATCACTCAGATCATGACTAGGCCCTAAAACCTCTCCGCCTCTCTCTCCTCATTTATGACCCTCCTTAAAACCCACCTCTTTGACAAGCTTTTAGTCACTCCTTCTAATATCTCCTTCTTTGGCTCGGTGTTACATTGTTGTCTCATTGTGAAAGGTCTGCGCTAAAGCTGCTATATAAAGGCAAGTTGTTGTTGACGATAAAATTTCATCTTTAGGATTACGTTGGAATTACCTGCGGTTCACGGGGGGCGGGTGGGGTGGTCTGTTCTCCGCTGGGTGAAGTTCACAAGATTCTTTTACTTGGGCCATTACAAACCTTTACCAGCATCAATGGGCCATCAGTTCAAATCTGCAGGACAAAATGATTCCGAGGATAGGTGCCTGGCTGTGGAGCACTGAACTCTCCACTTGAGCTACATTTGGAGTGCTGCCTGTTCCAGTTTCAGTCTGAAAGAAATTTGTTACCCTTGTGTTCAAATCCCTCCGTGTCCTCGCCCCTCCATATCTCTGTATCATCCTCCAGCCCTATAACACTCTGAGATCTCCGCGCTCCTCCAATTCTGGCCTCAGCGATCCACCATCGGCAGCTGTGCCTTCAGCTCCATAGGCCCTAAGCTCTGGAATTGCCACCCCCTTTAAGACGCTCCTTAAAACCTACCTCTTTGACCAACTCTTGGGTCACCTGTCCGAATATCTCCTTATGTGGCTCGGTGTCAAATTTTGCTTGATAACGCACCTGTGAAGCACCTTGGAACGTTTTACTACGATAAAGACGCTATATTAATGCAAGTTGTTGTAGTTAGACCCTCGGTATCCACCCCCCCTTCATTGAGAGATTTTGAAGCAGCTCAGTTGTTGGGTACTGCTTTCAGGCCAAATTCCAAGTGCAATCTTCAGTTTCCCAACGGAACGGAGGAGCAAAACTTTCCAGGGGGCTTCGCCTTGATTCCACGTGCTAACTTAGAATTTCACGTGAAAACATCAGGGGAGCAGTGGAGACAGTGATTTCCGTTAAAAGTAGGTCGGGAACCAATAGGCTGCACTTACTGCCATGATTGGAGACCTCAGTGTAAGTACATTGGGGCTGTCACGTAACGTTAGTCCGTGGTAGATTCTCATCTTCAATGGAATAAGAATCAGATGGATTCTATAAAGGGTGTGTGATTACCAGATTACCCTTCTGCTCAAAACCCAGGAGGTGAAAATAACGATCTACCCCAATAAGTCACATAACGTGATCCTCAGAACAGTACTGTCAACCTCTCACTGTTTCTATTGTCTATGGAGAAACATTTTATAGGACTATAAATAAATCACATGTATATTTACTGATTAGTGTGGTACTAAGCCATACAGAACAGGTAAGCACCAGCGTCGATCCCCAGTCTGTGTTAAATTAGCTGATTGCACGCAAAGTATCCGTAGGGACGCTGCACTTGGCCCCCAGTGGGTGAGGGAGCGACTTAAAATCAGCCCGTGCTCCCACTCCTGAACGCAATCCAGTGACGTGCGTTTGTACATGTGCATGTTAGCGCAAGATCGGGTTTGGGCTGCGTTGGCCCTACAGTTGACCTGGCCCGTTGACACCCATGTCAAGATTCACAGGCGAAGAATGGGCGGTAGGGCCAGGTACCAGAAACTAGCCAGCACCCATGGAACTGTAGCCCAACATGAGCAAGAACACGCGGGGAAGAGAGAGAGAAAATAAACGAAAAGTCTCGATTACCCTGGATGGACGTCCTCTAAATGGATGGAGTTAGGGAGCAGATTTCCTTTGTGCAAAAGCCATTAAATCACATCTAACTGGGCCACCAACTGTCTCACTCAGGTTCTTAAGTCTTTTTTTCTTAAATCACTTATTCCCCAAGTAACTCCGGGCTTCAAAATCCCACATCTATTATCAGATGGCGAGTGATAACACAGCTCTGTGTTTTTTTTAAAGAAAACTTTTTTGTCATTACAACACCAAATTTAGATAATAAATTCTCTAACGGGCAAGTAACGGACATATGCATCAATTATAAACGGCTTTTAAAATAACAAGGCTCTTGAGTGAGGAACTGGCTGAGCACAAGGCAGAGGTGGGAGAGAAACAGTTAGACTACAAACCGAAATTATATGCCCACCATTGAACAGCAGCCATTCTTATGATCAAATCTATTATCGGCCTATCCCAATTTATTAATAAACAGCGACTCGGGACCCAAGGTACAAATGTGCACTAACCAATCATAATTGACCACTAAGGGGCCTTTCCCCGATTGGATATACCTCTGGACAAAAATTGCATAATTGACAATTCTTTCCAACGATATCAGTAATGTATACTATTTCCTGAGGTTTTTGTTTTGTATATAAAGTGTCAGAATTCTCCCACTAGACCTTGACCCCATTGCATGACTTTGCCTTTTATTCTAATGTGTGTAGAAATACAGCTGATTGGCAGGCCTGTGGTGCCAGCTGTGGCTCAGTGGGTAGCACGCTTGCCTCTGAGTCAGAAGGTTGTGGGTTCAAGACCCCTCCAGAGACTTGAGCACAAAATCTAGGCTGACGCTCCAGTGTCAGAGGTCCTGTCTTTCAGATGACATGTTAAACCAAGGCTCCATCTGCTCTCTCGGGTGGATGTAAAACATCCCATGGTACTATTATCAAAGAAGATCTGGGGAGTTCTCCCAAGTGTCCTGGCCAATATTTATCCTTCAACCAACATCACTAAAACAAATTACAACCCACATCACTGAAACAGATTATCTAGTCATTATCACATAGCTGTTTGTGGGATCTTGCTGTGCGCAAATCGGCTGCCATGTTTCCTACATTACAACAGTGACTACACTTCAAAAGTACGTCATTGACTGTAAAGCGCTTTGGGACGTCCTGATGTCGTGAAAGGCGCTATATAATTGCAGACTTGCTTTCTTTCTACGCTGTTGCATTACCCACCAGAGTGTTTTGCCTATGCCCTTGAGAGGGTACAAATTAGGAGTTATCAGGAATTTAAGGTATGACAAAAGGTTAAGATATTTGGGCATTTTTTCTTCAGAGAAGAGCCTTCAAAGAGACCTCACTGAAGTTTTCAAGATTGTGAAGGTGATTGATAAATCTGATCCAGGCAAATTGTTTATTGTGATTCAAACACCAGGAGAAACGTTATAAAAATTAGCAAGTTATGAACAAAAAGGCAAGCCAGGTGAACTGTTTTTATACAAAGGGTAATAGGGTTGTGGAATAAGTTATCAGTGTAAAGTGAGTCAATGCACAATCGGAGAGAGAAGGGATTGAGGAATACAATGTCAAGGTGGCTCGGTGAGATTGCTCGATCAAAGAGTTGGCCATGTTGAGTCTGGTGGACAGTTTTGGTTCCAAAAACGCCTTGTGCTGTTTTCAATTTATCATAAATGGCCCAAAGCCTTTGGATTCTTTGGAGTTCCTGATCTCTGGTATGGGGAGGTATCATGCATGGCCCTTGGCTTCGTAATAGGGAGAGTAGTATCTGGGGGGCTCTCGCGGACTCCTTAGTATCCTGCTCACAAAGGCACGATGGAGGTCTAGCCACAGGTTTCTCAGCTACAGTTGTTTCATGGCTCGGAATAGACAGCGAAGCCTCCACATCCCCAGTCTTGAGTATAGCTGGAGCGTGGTCAGCACCACAATAGGCCTTTGACAGGAAATAAGAATTGCCTTCAAGGATCAACGGCCGAGAAACAATTATGGTGTAATGAATCGCGGAAAGCACTTGACTTTACTGCTGACACCATGATTGCCCTTTGACCGTTGATCCTTAGAGGCGCATTACCCTGATACCATCTCATGACCAGCGTCTTCCATCCTGCTTATATGGATAAATAAATAGAGGATTTGAATCTGACAGGCTTTAATAAGGTTTTTCTTGTTTCATCCTAATGATTTTTCATTTGTTCCTAACTCCCATTTCTGAAGCATTAGGTCTTTACTCGAGCGGAGCTTGAGGCCCAGAGTCCAATCTGCCTATTGCATGGCGAGTCAGCTGGGTTTGAATTCCATCCGTGCAGAAATAAATTAATTCAGTAGCTCAGCCACTTAACTCCCAAATAGAAATGTAACTTCCATCAGTGTTGCTTGCTCTGTTCACTGGGGATTTGTATTGTGGGAATGAGAGGATAAGAAGGAAAACGCAGGGAGGGGGAACATTAAAAAGTATGAAACGGGTGGGCATCCTGTCCTCAGGCCTCTGATGTAACCACACACTCTGCAACCAAGGGGCTCAGGAGAGGGAAGGTGGACAGGCTCAGTTACACAGAGGGTGTGGTGAATACACGGAACAGACTGAGCTGGAAGTATTATTTAAATGGTGATAGATTGGGAAATGAGGGGTCACAGTCTCAGGATACGGGGTAGGACATTTAGGACTGAGATGAGGAGAAATTTCTTCACTCAGAGGGTGGTGAACCTGTAGAATTCTCTACCACAGAAGGCTGTAGAGGCCAAGTCACTGAATATATTTAAGAAGGAGATAGATAGATTTCTAGACACAAAAGGTATCAAGGGGTATGGGGAGAGAGCGGGAATATGGTATTGAGATAGAGGATCAGCCATGATCATATTGAATGACGGAGCAGGCTCGAAGGGCCGAATGGCCTACTCCTGCTCCTATTTTTTTTTCTATGTTTCTACGGAATACAGCGGAGGCGGATAGCGTCTTCACATTCAAGAGGGATCTGGGCAGCTCTTTGGTGAAAGAAGTAATTGAGTGGAACAATAAGAGCAGTAACTTACAGCAAGCCCCATGTTCAGAGAGATGTCTCAGGAGCACTTTATAGGATGATGAGTGGACAGCCAACAGGAGGGAGAAAGAGAGATAGAGTACACTATGGAATTTTTTGAATTTCGCATTGTCAAAGACTTTTCCAGTCCTGTATGTTTTAATGTTCAATGCCAATAGCGCTCTTTGGCTGATTTATAAAGTACTAGCTGGGGAGCCCCGCGTTGCGAGGGCAATTTTGGGGCGCTTGGTCTCCCTGCCCCTGTGTGTGCCCCCTCTCCCTGTCATGTCCTCTCCCTGTCCTATCCCTCCCTTCCCTCCCCTCCTCTCCCTCCCCTCTCTCCCTCCCCTCCTCTCCCTCCCCTCCCCTCTCTCCCTCCCTCCCCTGTCTCCCTCCCCCACACCTACCCTCCCCTCCCCTCGCCCACCCCCTCCCCTCGCCCACCCCCTCCACTCCCCCGCTCCCCCACTCCCCTCTGTCCCTCTCTCCGGCCCCTCCCCCTGCCTAGCGCCTGAGGTCCGGTGCCGTTGCGATAGCGGCCGTGCGGGGCCTAGCGCTTAAGGCGCGGTCGGGTTCTGAAGCCGGGACGGACCGGAGCTGAGGTCCCCCGCGTATCGCGCGGCTGATGGATGGCCGCTGCGGGCGGGCGGCGCATGCGCGGTCAGTGCGGGCGGCGCATGCGCGGTCAGTGCGGGCGGCGCGAGGCGGCCCGCGGGGAGCAGGCAAGGGCGGCTTGGCGGCCGTTAGCGAGCGGGAAACTTCGGGCGGCCCGCCCGCGCTCCGTCCGCGACACCATGAAACCTGAGAGGGGGAAGTAGAGAGAGATAGAGAGGGAAGAGGAGAAGGAGAGAGAGGGAAGAGGAGAGAGGGAAGAGGAGAAGGAGAGAGAGGGAAGAGGAGAAGGAGAGAGAGAGAGGGAAGAAAGAGAGAGAGAGAGAGAGAGAAATTTTTTGAGCTTCAGGCCCCGAGTCCCCCCTGCGCGAGGGTGAGGAGGAGGGGGGGGGGTTGCTAAACACAATATAAAACTCAAATAAATTGTTAATTAATTCCCTAACACATAATTCAAATATTTACCTTACTTCCCTAACACACTGAAAGTGTGGGGAAAAAATCGTGAAAAATCAAGATGGCGGCCACTCACCTCGGTTCAGAAGGATAAGGCCCGCCCACACACGCACCGATTGGCCGACCGGTCAGGTCACCGAAGCGTAGGATTGGTCAATCGTCGAGTCACTCGACACTCAACTGTAGGAAGGAACCCACCGTCCGATTGGTCGACCTCGACGTCACACGGTCGCTAATGAGATGCTAATGAGCGGAACGCTGAACGTTTTTGGGAAACCGCAGGCGGGATTTTTGTCTGGCCGAAACGTAAATACGCCTATGACCGGTCCGGAATCGCAAGCTTTCTTTTGAGGCGACGCGCGCGTCGGTACGCTCTGTAACTTTCAAACGTATAGAGAACGGACAGACAGACAGACAGACATCGGGACAGACAGAAGAGCCGCTTTATATATATATAGATGGAAAAGTGTCCCATTGTGGTGGTTCCTTCAAATTTTCCCTATTTACCTGCAGGAACGACCATAAGAACAAGTCATAGTTGTGAAAAGGCATTCGACCATCGAGCTCATCATTCTGGTACCCCAACTCACCCATCCAGCTACATCTTGAATTCCCCTGAAGTCTACTATGTCGCCACCTGACCTAGTAGATTATTCCAAACACTTACCTATCACCCCACCTGGTGTAAAGACCTTTTTCTTATGATCAAAGTTAAATTTCCTTTTCACTAATTTAAATTCATGCCCTAACCTACCTTAAAGGAAAAATCTAGGGTTGCCTTTTGATGCTATTTAATATTTTCAATACCTCAGTGAGACCCTCCCCCACCACCGCCCCCCCCCCCCCCCCACCACCACACACTTAGCCACCATATCTCAAGACTCTACACCTTAAACTTCCCTACTCTTTCCTTGTAACTGATCCCCTTTACACTTGGGACCAAGCTCCTTGCTCTTCTCTGCAACCTTGCGTGTGTGTCCCTTCCGAAGAACTGAAGACAACTAGCCTCTGCTCTACACCTTCCATAACCTCCCAACTGAGACCTGGGACTCGCCATGTTGGAAACTGTGTGCAAAATTCCCACACTCTACTGCTCTGTGACACAAAACCCCAGACCTCCAACACACTCCATCACCGTACAGTCTATTAAAATACCACAATGACACGGTGCATTGATTGATGTATTGAGTCCAGTTCCAATTCTGGCCTCTTGCGCATCGCTCCACCATTGACGGGCGTGGCTTCAGCTGCCTGGGCCCTAAGCTCTGGAATTCCCTCCCTAAACCTCTCTGCCTCTCGACCTCTCTCTCCCCCTTTATGATGCTTCTTAAAACCTATCTCTTTGACCAACCTGGCCTAATATCTCTTTATGTGGCTCGGTGCCAAATGTTTTCCGATTAGTCCTGTGACGCGCCTTGGGATGTTTTTACTATGTTAAAGGTGCTATATAGATGCAAGTTGTTGTTGAGTCAAATAGACCAGAAAAGCCTCAAGTTTGACCCTTGGTCTATGCTAAGTTAACGGATCTCAGTTGAGACAGGAGATTTGGTGGGTGAGTGGGGGGTAGGGTGGGAGGGCTACTATTGACTTTCGGGCCTCTGGGCAAGGAGGGAGAAAAACAATCTGGACTTCCGATTCACGATAGCTGTCCTGTGACTCTCTGCTGGAAAGTGCATGGGCATCGACACTAAATAAGGAGAGGTGGGCCTTGACTGTGGTCCCTCTTGTGTCAGCCGGCTCTCACTGTCCAGGCTCGTGTGAGAAGATCGGGCAAGACGCTGGAGAGCGGTTGGCTCCATTGGACCCCAGCGAGAGTCCTGACTTGCAGGAACGGAAGGCAGAACAAGGGGCCGGAGGAAATAGTTAAACAGTTTCACCAAGTTCCACAAACTCATCTCATGTACTCGGGGCCTCTGAAACTGCAGCAGTCAGGGAGATGTTTGCCTCTACCTCCACCCCCCCCCCCCCCCGAGGTGAAAGGTCAGTTTTCACTGACTCTTGTGAATTCCAAAGACTCCACATCCTGACTAATCTACAAGAAAATAATTTGTTCAGTCACTTTGCTGAGTGATAAAGGCATGATTCAGGATCAGATGGAGTGCCTGCCGACCTTTTGTGACTGATTTCACTGAACAGCAATGAAAAACCATTTCAGTTGAGGGCTTGGAGTCGGATTCTACGGAATAGCTTTGGCTGATTTCTGCCCCCTCCCCCCAGCCCGGGGGGAACAGAGGCGAATTGTAGGATTCTCACTGCTGCCTTTGCAGAGATCAACTAGCACATCACAGGCCACGGATTGAAGCTGGGGCCGTTCTATCTCGGTATTACACTTACCTCATAGCCATTGAGCAGCACAGAGTTTGTGATGTTTTATTAAGCTGGGGAACAAAATGTGCTAGAAAGAAAAAGGAAGAACTTGCATTTCTACAGCACCTTTCATGACCTCGGGACATCCCAAAGCACCTCACAGCCAGTGAAGTACTGTTGTAACCTACGGAAACATGGCAGCCATTTTGCACACAGCAAAGTCCCACAAACAGCAATGAGATAATGACTAAATAATCTGCTTTAGTGACATTGGTTGAGGGATAAACATTGGCCAGAACACCAAGGAGAACTCCCCTGCTCTTCTTTGAATTATCCCATGGGATTTTTTTATGTCTACCTGAGAGGGCAGATGGGGCTCTCAGTTTAACATCTCATCTGAAAAATGGCACCTCTGACAGTGCTCTACTTGCTTAGTACTGCACTGGAGTGTCAGCCTAGAGTACATGTTCAATGCTCTGGAGTGGGACTTGAACTTAATGACCTTCTGCCTGAAGCAAGAGTGATAGCTTGAGCTAATCAGAGAGTTGGGTGTGGAGGACATTGGAAAATTGGGAGGACCCAATTCTCTGCTCCCACTCTTGTCAAGCTAGGCTTCCCCCACCAACAGCTGATGGTAGATAGAAAGAGATAGATAGATAGATAGATAGAAAGAGATAGATAGATAGATAGACAAACAGACAGACAAACAGACAGATAGATAGATAGACAGACAGACGATGGGATAGACAGTTGGCTAGAAAGACATGAAGCAGTGGACCAGTGTGAGATAAATAGACAAGAAAGAGAGTGGTGTAGACAATGAGATAGACAATGAGATAGACAATGAGATAGCAATGAGAAAGACAATGGGAAAGACACTGAGATAGACAATGAGATAGACAATGGGAAAGACAATGAGATAGACAATGAGATAGACAATGAGATAAACAATGAGATAGACAATGGGAAAGACAATGAGATAGACAATGAGATAGACAATGAGATAGACAATGAGATAGACAATGAGAAAGACAATGAGAAAGACATTGAGATAGACAGTGAGATAGACAATGAGATAGACAATGAGATAGACAATGATATAGACAATGAGAAAGACAATGAGAGAGACAATGAGATAGACAATGAGATAGACAATGCGATAGACAATGAGATAGACAATGCGATAGACAATGAGATAGACAATGAGATAGAAAATGAGAAAGACAATGAGATAGACAATGAGATAGCAATGAGATAGACAATGCGACAGACAATGAGATAGACAATGAGATAGACAATGGGAAAGACAATGAGATAGACAATGAGATAGCAATGAGATAGACAATGGGAAAGACAATGAGAAAGACAATGAGAAAGACAATGAGGTAGACAATGAGAAAGACAATGAGATAGATAATGAAATAGACAATGAGAAAGACAATGAGATAGACAATGAGATAACAATGAGATAGACAATGAGGTAGACAATGAGATAGATAATGAAATAGACAATGAGATAGACAATGAGATAGACAATGAGATAACAATGAGATAGACAATGAGATAGCAATGAGGTAGACAATGATAGATAATGAGGTAGTCAATGAGAAAGCCAATGAGAAAGCCAATGAGAAAGCCAATGAGATAGACAATGAGAAAGAAAGACCGACCGACCGACAGGCAAACAGCAAGAAAGCTAGGTAGGTAACTAGATAAGTAGACAGACTGTGATAACTGGACACCGAGGTAGATAAACAATGGGATAGGCAGACAGTGAGCAAGATAACCAGCCAATAAGATAGATAGCGAGACTTTAAAAGATGGCAAGACAGATAGACAGACAAAGAGGCAGTGAGACAGCCAGCCAGCCAGATAGAGACATAGCCAGATACATGGGTAGCAAGTAAATAGTTTGACAGACAATGGGGAGCCCAGAAGAAATCTGATAGTTTCTGTTGAGTCTGTGTGTCCCAGTTATGCTTATGATCAATCACTGGACACAGACAACAAGAATAACTTTTAACAGGTCTTTACTATTCGGAGGTCAGGGCTCAACTGCCCAGCAAATCCCTACACAACACTTATATACCGGTGTGGTCACCACCGGTATTACAGTATACAGCAGCCAAGAGAAAGTAGTACATCTCTTAAGGTAGTTCTCTTAAGGTGGAACAGGTTACATACACCACAGTTTCCCCAGAAAACCAGCAGCAAAGTCACATCAGCTTCAGTAGCAGCTTCAGTTTACCGAGTTGCCTTTGAGTTTTTCTGGTGCTGGTAACGGTTTCTTTACCAGGATTATTTCCCTACCAAGAACAAGGATGTGCAAAGACCAAAGCACCTACAGTGAAAGAGGAGTGCAGGGGTCAGACACTCAAACATGAATATTTTATGTCACAGTGCATGCAAAGCCAGAAATAATTCGAGAAGCTGCCGAGCAAATGAAATATAACAGAATATTTTTTTAAAGGACCATTCACGCACTTTTCGAAATGCACAGAGGATACACAGTGGGAAACACACTTAGTTTCTCCCAGGAGTGGGGAATGGTGACAGGCGAGTTAGAAAGTCACAAATCAGTATGAAAAGATTCCCTTGGGAGTTAAATGAATGGCACATTTCACTGTAATAAAGGTAAAATTGCTGAAAATCCATCAACATTTGTAAAGAGCAAGGACAGGTTAATGGATCTTTTGTACATCCTTTTAAAGAACAAAAGACTTGCATTGATACAGCACCTTTTAGGACCTCGGAATGCCCCAAAGCACTTTACAGACAATAAATACTTTTTGAAGTGTAGTCACTGTTGTAATACAAGGATACGCGGCAGCCAATTTGTGCACAGCAAGGTCCCACAAACAGTAATGAGATATTGACCAGATCATCTGTGTTTTACTGATGTTGGCTGAAGGATAAATATTGGGCAGGATATCAGGGGAGAACTCCCCTGCTCTTCTTCGAAATAGTGGCCGTGGGATCTTTTATGTCCACCTGAGCAGGCAGAGGGGGCTTCGGTTTAACGTCTCATCCGAAAGGCGGCACCTCTGACAGTGCAGCGCTCCCTCGGTACTGCACTGGGAGTGTCAGCCTGTTCTGGCAGATGAAGGGTCTAAGCCCAAACATTAACCCGCCTTCCCCAGGCAGGTGCTGAAGGACCTGCTCTTTATCTCCAGCTTTTTCCACTTTTATTTCGGATTTGCAGAATCAGCAGTTTTGTTTTTATGATCGGAGTGACTGCTGCCAACGAACTGGAAGCTGCGCAGGAGCATTCTGCGCATAAATGTTAGGCCCCAAATATGGAAGAGTAACGATCACCACAACAGACAGAGGAGCCGATAGCGATAAGCTCACTCGGCGAGAGTACAATAAATATCTCACAATCTGACAACATCCTAATATCACCTTCAAGTCTCATTTCCTCGTTAATTTGTACTGGAAGTTTTAGCAGTTCATTCTGATGAACTAATCATACCGCTACCACTCTCTCTCTCTTCTCGCGTTCCTTCTCCGCCCTCCCTCTCATTTTCCTCCCACTCTCTCTTTGTCTAGCGCTCCTCTCTCTATCTCTCCGCAGTGTCTCTATCTCTCTTTCTCAACGATCCTTTTCCCAGCCGATTAAATCCTAACATCCTGCGCCTGCATTCTGCTCACCAGCCGCCTGTTCAAACCACAACAGACAGAGGACCTGATAGCGATAAACACACTCCGGGAGGGTACAATAAAACTCTCACAAGCTGACAACATCCTAAATATCGCCTTCGCGTCATATTACAGACCTCACAATACCTGAAATTTCCACCCCTCACCTTTCTCTCTCACTAATCTGTGGGAAGTCTGGTGAAAAACGTGAATAAATGTGAAGTTATCCACTTCGGTAGGAAAAACAGAAAGGCAGAGTATTATTTAAATGGTGATAGATTGGGAAATGTTGATGTACAAAGGGACCTGGGTATCCTTGTACACCAGTCACTGAAAGCAAACATGCAGGTGCAGCAAGCAGTTAGGAAGGCAACTGGTATGTTGGCCTTCATTGCAAGAGGATTTGATTACAGGAGCAAGGATGTCTTACTACAGTCATACAGGGCCTTGGTGAGACCACACCTGCAGTACTGTGTGCAGTTTTGGCCTCCTTACTTAAGAAAGGATATACTTGCCATAGAGGGAGTGCAGCGAATGTTCACCAGACTGATTCCTGGGATGGCAGGACTGTCATATGAGGAGAGATTGGGTCGACTAAGCCTGTATTCACTAGAGTTTAGAAGAATGAAAAGGGATCTCATTGAAACGTATAAAATTCTGACAGGGCTAGACAGACTGGATGCAGGGAGGATGTTTCCCCTGGCTGGGGGTCTAGAACAAGGGGTCACAGTCTCAGGATACAGGGTTTGACATTTAGGACTGAGATGAGAAATTTCTTCACTCAGAGGGTGGTGAACCTGTGGAATTCTCTACCACAGAAGGCTGTGGAGGGCAAGTCACTGATTTATTTAAGAAGGGAAGTAGGCAAAAAGCTGGAAACTATAGACCAGTTAGCCTAACATCTGTGGTTGGCAAAATGTTGGAGTCCATTATTAAGGAAACAGTAACAGAGCATTTGGATAAACATAATTTAATAGGACAAAGTCAGCATGGTTTTACGAAGGGGAAGTCATGTTTGACAAATTTGCTCGAATTCTTTGAGGATGTAACATACAGGGTGGATAAAGGGGAACCAGTGGATGTAGTGTATTTGGACTTCCAAAAGGCATTTGACAAGGTTCCACACAAAAGATTACTGATCAAGATAAAAAATCACGGGATTGGGGGTAATATACTGGCATGGGTGGAAGATTGGCTAGCTAACAGAAAACAAAGAGTTGGGATAAATGGTTCGTTCTCGGGCTGGCAATCAGTAACTAGTGGTGTTCCGCAGGGGTCAGTGCTGGGACCCCAACTCTTTACAATCTATATTAACGATTTGGAGGAAGGGACCGAGTGCAATATATCCAAGTTTGCCGACGATACAAAGATGGGAGGGAAAGCAGTGAGTGAGGACATAAAAAACCTGCAAAAGGACATAGACAGGCTAAGTGAGTGGGCAGAGATTTGGCAGATGCAATATAATGTTGGAAAGTGTGAGGTTATGCACTTTGGCAGAAAAAATCAAAGAGCAAGTTATTATCTAAATGGAGAGAAACTGCAAAGTGCTACAGTACAAAGAGATCTGGGGGTCCTGGTGCATGAAACACAAAAAGTTAGTATGCAGGTGCAGCAGGTGATCAGGAAGGCCAATGGAATCTTGGCTTTTATTGCAAGGGGGATGGAGTATAAAAACAGGGACGTCTTGCTGCAGTTATACAGGGTATTGGTGAGGCCACACCTGGAATACTGCGTGCAGTTTTGGTTTCCATATTTAAGAAAAGATATACTTGCTCTCGAGGCGGTTCAGAGAAGGTTCACTCTGTTGATTCCAGAGATGAGGGGGTTGACGTATGAGGAAAGGTTGAGTAGGTTGGGACTCTACTCATTGGAGTTCAGAAGAATGAGAGGCGATCTTATCGAAACATATAAGATTGTGAGGGGGCTTGATCGGGTGGATGCGGGGAGGATGTTTCCACTGATGGGTGAGACTAGAACTAGGGGGCATAATCTTAGAATAAGGGGCTGCCTTTTCAAAACTGAGATGAGGAGAAACTTCTTCACTCAGAGGGTAGTAAATCTATGGAATTTGCTACCCCAGAGAGCTGTGGAAGCTGTAACATTAAATAAATTTAAAATGGAGATAGACAGTTTCCTAGCAGATAAGGGAATTAGGGGTTACGGGGAGCGGGCAGGGAAGTGGACGTGAGTCTAGATTCAGATCAGCCATGATCCTATCGAATGGCGGAGCAGGCCCGAGGGGCCGTATGGCCTACTCCTGCTCCTACTTCTTATGTTCTTATGTTCTTATATATTGAAGAAGGAGACAGATAGATTTCTAGACACAAAAGGCTTCAAGGGGTATGGGGAGAGAGAGAGAATATAGTATTGAGATAGAGGATCAGCCATGACCATATTGAATGGCGGAGCAGGCTCGAAGGGCCAAATGGCCGACTCCTGCTCCTATTCTTCTATGTTTGTATGAAAACAAACAAAAAACCACTGGAACTGCGCATGCCCAACTACTTTATGTTGTTGGCAGCAGTCGCATCCTTTTATGATTGGGTATTTCACTCTGACGCATTCTCTTCATGAAGTTGGGATGGGGGGGATATACAAATAATAATTTGTATTCTGTTTGATTTTTGCTTTCATTGGGAATATCACAAGCCTCGGGGAGAGAGGACGATTTATTAAATATTCCCTACTATGTTGCTTGAGTTGCCTCTGACTTCTCTCTGTGTGCATCTGGTCAACAATTGTGGAAACGTCTCTAAGTGTGGGATTAACTTTTATTTGGGAATGTCATTTAGCACGGCTCAATACTCTAGTGCAGCGCAATTTGCAGCCTGAGTACTGTAATTTTTCATAAGTGTCCTGGAGGCAGCTGGTGTCTGAACAGATCTGAGTGCCAACAAATCACTGGTCCTAAGTGTTGGCTCCAAAAACAAATCCTTTTTTTCCCTCCAGCTCCCTCCTATTACCAGTGATTCTTGTTGGGGTACAACGCCATGGACATCGACGCACCTCCAATCCCTCGTCCAACTGGTCATTCTTTGTGTCCGAGGGGAGCCTTCTTACTGTGGATAGTAAAGCAGCCAATCCTGACCCGACCCCCACCCAAAGTCCAAGGGGGAAAAATTCAGTATCGCCCCGTTTGGGGCGCCATTATCGGCCGTGCGCAAAGTTTAGCGCCTGGCGCTAATTATCGCCTCCGACGGCAAACTTGGCTTTTATCGCCCCTGGAGGTGATTGGAGCGCTAAATCAGGCGCTTCACACCTGTCTTAAGGTGCAAAGGCCAAGCCGCGAGGCGCTACCTCAGAGCACTGGCGAAGCAAGGAAGGGCAAATCAAAATGAACCTGCAAAGTGCTGCTCAGTACTCAAAACTCCTTCACACAGCGTTGAATCTCTCCAGAAGTCTCTCTCTCTCTCAGAATGCGTGGTGCAAAAATTTCACCGACAAAAAAAGGCAGGAAGCGGTCGCCTTTAAATAGCGCTCCCCCAGTCCCTTCCTGACTGCAAAACGCTCCCCTCAACCTGTCGTTGCTAGCGGCAGGCGGTAAGGCAGGGGGCGCCACTCAATATCCAGTCCGGGGCGCTAACGGGGCGTTGCGCACTCGACCGACGTCACGATCTACCGGCGCAGGAGATCATGGCGGTAGTGTTTAGCGTCGCCACAAAATGCCTCGTTAATTTCGCGAGTGGCGCAAACATCGCCGCGCCCGGGCGCTAGATGCTTTGCGCCCCATTAGTGCCCTCTTAAGGCGCTAACGGGAGGCGCAAACAACTGAATTTTTCCCCCCAATATTCCACTTTCCCGAGTCACGGGATGGGTAGCACAGGCTGGAGTCCTGGCTAATTTTTCTCCTCTGTTTCTGCGGGGTGTTGATGGCAATTGTTGCGGCTCCACCAACATCTTGGCTAAGATCACCTCGCTCAGCACAGATGAAGAATTGGACCTCACTGCGCAGTGTATTTATCTATAGCTCACTGTATGGGGCTAAGTGTGAAGGGAGGCAGTATATAAGAACTGGATGGTGCTAGCCCATAGCTTCACCTTCCCTTCCTCCTCAATGCTCCAATTGGCAAGGGTGTCTAAGCTGGCCTCCTCCAAGGGAGTCAAGCATTTTAATTTACCGAGCTCTTTTACTGTGCGGGTCTATTTTCCTTAGCCACCCCCCCTCTTCTTCCTCACTTACATGCTGCCCCTTGGCAACATAATCCAAATAGGTGCAGTTAGCTTCCACAGGTACACTGACAGCATCCAGCTCTACTTCTCTACCACCTCCCTCAACCCCTATGCTGTGCTGTTAGCCAATACAAGATAAATAGTGTAGGCATGTTCTAAGTTGAAGCAGCACATGCACACTGATAGACATATTCTGAACTGCAACCCATCCTGCATGTCACTTTATGACCATGCATCGTGCAGCTGTGTTGCATGACATTGCTTGCACATGTGTGAAGATCCTTCAGGATGAGTGAGTGCCAAGGCTTTTAGTTGTAAGATACAGTTGCAGGTTGTACCCTGTAGGTACTCATGGTCAGCAATAAAGGAGCTCTGAAGTTCTGTGAGGGCTTGGCATGGATCAGCAGTAATTGGGCAACACTTTGTGGCATTGTGAATCTTTGGAATTCTCTACCCCAGGGGGCTGTGGATGCTCATTCGTTGAATATATGCAAGACTGAGATCGGTAGAATTTTAGGCACTAAGGGAATCAGGGGATTATAGGGATAGTGCGGGAAGGTGGAATTGATGTCGAAGATCAGCCATGATCTTATTGAATGGTGGAGCAGGCTCGAGGGGCCGTATGGCCGACTCCTGCTCCTATTTCTTATATTGAAATACATGACCAATGTACCTGGTAAATGGTACCGTTGAGTAAGCTTCCCTTGGGCAAGCTTTATTAAGATAGGCCACCTTCTTCCGCATCTGTTTCCAGGTCTTGAGGGTAGGCCACACAGCATTGAACCTGGCTGTCACCTCCGCCAGGTATACTGCCTTGCTGTCCTTTGCAGAGAGTGCCCTGAGTGCCAAATGGGGCAACTATCCTCACACCCACCTTGCCCAAGTCAGTGGGACTGCCCTCGCTTGATTCCACTCTTAGCTATCCAATCATAGCCAGAACATCTCCAGCAATGGCTTCTCTTTCCACACTCACACCATTACCCCTGGAATCCCCAAAGATATATTCTTGGCCATTCTCCTCTTCCTCATCTACATGCAGCTCTTGGCGACTTTTTTCGAAAGACATGGGGTCAGATTCCATATGTACATTGACAACAACCAGCTCTATCTCTCCACCACCTCACTCAATCCCATCCATTACCTCTGTGCTGTCATGCTGCTTGTCTGACATCCAGCCTTGGATGAGTGACTATTGCCTCCAGTTAAACATTGGGAAGACCAAAGCCATTGTCTTCGGTCCCTACTACTCCATACTCTTCTCGCCAATTTTATCCCTCTTCCTGTCCACAGTTTCTTCGGCAGCACCTCCAAAACCCACGACCTTTACCACCTAGAAGGACAAGGGCAGCAAGTGAAGGGGAACACCATTGCCTGCAAGTTCCCCTCCAAGTCACACACCATCCTGACATGGAATTATATCGCCGTTCCTTCACCGTCGCTGGGTCAAAATCCCTCCCTAACAGCACTATGGGAGTACCTTCATCACATGGACTGTAGCAGTTCAAGGAGGCAGCTCACCACCGCCTTCTCAAGGGCAATTAGGGATGGGCAATAAATGCTGGCTTTGCCAGCCCGCCCACATCCCAGGAACGAATAAAAAAAAATTCTCGGCATCCTATTCAATGCTGAGCTGAGATTCCAACCCCATACCCACTCCATCACATAGATCGCCTACTTCTACCTCCATAACGTCACCCATCTCCATCCCTGCCTCAGCCATCTGCTGCTTAAATTCTCATCAAATCACCTCCAGACTTGACTATTCCAAGGCTCTCCTGGCCAGCCTGCCTTCCTACACCCTTCATAAACATCAGTGCATGTAAAACTCTGTTGCCCGTATCCTATCCCATACCAGGTCCTGCCCACCCATCACTCTTGACCTTGCTGACCCCCTGTATTTTATTCCTTCATTTGTCTTGGCCCTCCCTATCTGTGTAACTTCCTCCAGCCCTACAACCTGCCTCCTCCATCCCTCCTATTTTGGCCACTTGTGCGTCACCTCTCCCTTCACCCGCCATTGGCAGCCGTACCTTCAGCCGTTAAGGTCCTATATTCTGGAATTCCTTCCCTAAACCCCACCACCTCTTCCTCTTTAAGATTCTCCTCATAACCTAACACTTTGACCAAGTTTGGTCAGCCTTTCTCCTTCCTTGGCTCAGCATCGATTTTTGTCTGACGACCCTTCAGTGAAGCACCTGGGGATGTTTTTCAGTGTTAAAGGCACTATATAAACACAAGTTGAGTAGCCACATCTCTTTTAATTTAACCACAATAGAAGGGGTGGGAAGCCATATGATGTGCAGTTTCTTAACCCCTCGCCAACTCCCCTTCGATGAGCTACCAGCATCAGACTCAATACAGGCCCTGAGCTTGCCTGCAAAAATTAAATAGTCCAACCATGGGAATTTGCACCAAGATAGCTGCAGTTGAAATTTCCGTCCATTTCCAATGTCCCAGCATAGCAACAGGTATGAAAAATGTGATTACCTATGTCTTTAATTACCCTTGTAACCTCCTTAACAAGATGCCTGCTCAAATTTTTTTTAAAAGAGGAGTTCATTAACACGGCGTTAAGTGCTTTTCTTGCGGGTCTATCAATCATACCTACTTCTCGTTAGCAATCATTAGTTCAAGTAGATGTATTCTTGATCCTAACTAGAAGGTTCTGAGATCGAAGACTGTCTGATGCACAAATTTCGCTGACTGCAGCAATAAAACAGTCTTGGCTGGTTGGCACATCGAAGACATCTTCATAATCTCACGTGTGCACTGCCTTCATTTTCCCTTCACGGAAGTGCAGTTCTGGAATGAAGTATACACTCAGTCAAGTAATCTCGCTTCAGTTAGGGTTCAGGTCAAACCTATACTCTTCATCATTCATTCAATCATTGGTAGATATGACAATTAACATGACTGCATGGAATCTCCTGATTCTCCAAAATAAGAACATAAGAATTAGGAGCAGGAGTCGGCCATACGGGCCCTCGAGCCAATAAAATCATGGCTGATCTTCCACCTCAACTCCATTTTCTTGCCCTCTCCCCATATCCCTTGATTCCCCTAGAGTCCAAAATCTTATGATTTTTTTGATTGTGCCTCTCGAGATTTGATTCTGTACATTGCTCTACATAGAATTACATCGAATTTTGCAGCACAGAAACAGGCCGTTCGGTCCAGCTGGTCTATGCTGTGGTTTATGCTCCACACGAGCCTCCTCCCACCCTACTTCATCTCACCCTATCAGCAAAGCCCGTCTATTCCTTTCTCCCTCAAGTACTAGCTCCCCCTTAAATGCTTTAAATCAGCATTGGGTCTGGTGACCAACCACTGGGCAGTAGACTGTCCTCGAACTCAGAACCTTCTAGTTTGGAGCAAGCATGCAATTACTTGAACTAATGATTGCTAATGAGAAGTAGATATGATTGATAGACCCAAAGGAAAAGCACTTAACGCTGTGTTAATGAACTCCTTTTAAAAAAATGGTTGTGCAGTTTATGGCATTTTTTGCCCAACTCCTCAACAGCTCATCCACAAAGGGCAAGCCTCGTGAACGATGATTATAAATAAAAGCAGGAAATGCTCAAAATATACAGCGGGTAAGTCCATATTTGATAAGATAAAAGCCAGGCCAACGTCTTGGATGTAACCCTTTTTCAGAACTGAAACCTTTCTGATTCCCTTCGAAAGTGGTGATGCCTTAAGAATTCCAAAGAAATTCTGCAGTGTGGAACGCTCTGTACTTTTTTTTCTCATCCCTTGTGGGAGATACTTGGTCTCTGGTCCGTGCCTCCTTGTACTAGTGTGGCTGAGATTGGGAACGCACCACGTGAGGAACCAAAGCAATGAATTTCCATTCTACAGTGCAGCACACTGAAGCTCTGTGGCAGGCCAATGACCATCCAGATGTTTCTCGCCGATTGTCAATGGAAATGGCGTCCTAATGTCTACCCGTTCCTTCTAATGGGATCGGGTGTTTCTTTTACTGAAGCTAGATGGGTGTAAATTGTGTCCAGAGAATCGTTCCGTATTGTCCCTGGTCAGTGGGACGATGCCAAACCCTCGGCCTGGTGGCTAGGGCTAGGACACAACTGAGCCAATTATTTCAGCACTCACCCTGCTGGAAAGATTGGGAAAGAAGAACGGTCTGGGGTGTAGGCCTCTCCATGGCCAAATATGCTATGATAGAAGATTGGTGGTTGCACTTCTTCTTCTTAGGCAGTCCCTCGGGAACCGAGGATGACTTGCTTCCACACTAAAAATGAGTTCTCAGGTGACTGATGAGTCCAATGCAGGACCTACAGTCTTTGTCACAGGTGGGGCATGTTGTGTATGTACCTTTAAGAGAATAACTGGTCTCAGACTGCGGTACCGGCAGTGACCACCCCTGTATAAAAGGCGCTAGAGAGCCTCTGTTGGTTAGTTTCGTTTATGCCTTTCACCAGTAAAGATCTCTTTGATTCTCTCCTGCTAGTCCGTGTCTCAATCATTCACGGACTTAACACTGGCAACGAGTTAGAAACGAACTTACCTGCAACTCAGCAGCAGCTCCGACGACATGTTGAAGGTCGGAGCCAGAAGAAAGAAGAAAAAAAAAAAAAAATAGGCCATTGAAACTCGAGAAACAGGCGTCGACCGTCAATCATCGATTTCAAAACTTGCAGGAGAGACTGTCCAGAGCCAGGCTGGGTTCCTCGGTCCGTGGTTTCCCAGCTAATCGGGCTGGTGGCAGGTAGTGCTCTGATCCTTCCTGGGCTGCGGCGGGGCCGGGCATCGAGTCGGGAAGCAAGGAGAGAGAGAGAGAGGGTGGAGCATACAGGGCGCGGCCGGTGTTTCGAAGCTGGGCAGCGTTCGGACCTCAGAAGAGGGAGGGAAGTGTCCCAGAGGGTCCGCTCCACGACGGGAAAATAATAAAAGAAGAAGAATACGCGCAAGAAACCGTGGAAAGCAGCGCTAACAACAGCAGGGAAGAAGGAAAAGCGCGGGAGGCGCCATTTTGTTAAATCAGGGAAGAAGGCAAAGCGCGGGAGGCGCCATTTTAGATTTGCAAGATGCCGAAGACTGGCTGTATCACTGCTTTTGATAATACATTAGAGGACTGGACCACGTATGTGGAAAGAGTCGAGGTATATTTCGAGGCAAATGAAATAGCGGAGGGGAAAAAGGCATCAATATTGCTAAACTTAATGGGCGCTAGAACGTACGGCCTATTGCGGGATCTGATTACTCCAGCCAAACCGAAGGCGAAGAGTTTTAACGAAATTGTTGCTGTTCTACAGGAGCACTTAAACCTTGCACCGCTGTTGATAGCAGAAAGATTTAAATTCCACAGGAGAACTCAGCACAAAGATGAGAGCAATGCTGAGTATCTTACGGAACTACGCAAGCTATCAAAGCACTGCCAGTTCGGAACAGGACTGGCAGATACCCTACGGGACAAATTTGTCTGTGGACTCCTGAGTGAAGGAACACAGAAGAAGTTACTCGCAGAAAAAGAGCTGACGCTAGATAAGGCTTTCAGCGTGGCAGTATCGTATGAAGCAGCAGCCAGGGGAGCTGCAGAAATTCAACAAAAACCACAGGAATACGGCACCCACGAAATGACACGGTGATTTGCAAAATGTTATCGCTGCGGCAGAACTAACCATGACCAAAAGGACTGCTGGTCCAAAGACAAAATATGCAGACAATGCGGGAAGATTGGACACATTGCATGAGTTTGTAGGTCTGGGAAGAAGACCAGCGACAACAAAAAGGCTACTAAGGAACCGTACAAGAAAGTACAAAAGATGACGGACAGTAGTTCCGAAGACCAGATGAGCGATAGTGAATCCAAGAACAGGAGATTAAGCTGTCTCAAACTTCACAATGTAATCGCAAAAGAGGATCACCGAACCATTTGGGTCACCCTCACGATAGCAAGGTCCCAAGTTAAAATGGAATTGGATACAGGATCAGCGCTAACCGTCATGAATCGACGAGACTATGAGCGGCTATTTTCACACATACCCTTGAGAGAGACATCCATCGTCTTGACGACGTATACGGGGCAAAAAGTATACCCCAGAGGAAAAATAAGGGTGCCTGTCGAATACAATGGCAAGAAAATACGGAAATTGTATCTCTACATACTGCCAAATGGTGGACCACCGTTATTGGGACGGGAATGGATCAGGAAGATAAACTTAGATTGGCATTCCATTCATGCAATGACGGTGGACGGTAAAAAAGATGAAGACGTCACTCCTGGACGATTGTCAACAATCTTAGCTAACGCCAAAGAGGTATTTCAACAAAAACTGGGCACGCTTAAAGGCGTAACCGCCTCGTTAAAAATAGAAGAGAATGCAGTTCCCAAGTTTTTCAAAGCGAGACCGGTACCATATGCAATTCGTCCAGCCGTCGAGGCAGAGCTGGAGTATCTGGAGAAGGCGGGCGTGTTGTCTAAGGTTGACTGGAGCGAGTGGGCGACACCCATCGTTCCTGTCATGAAGAAAACGTTAAGCAATAAGTCCGGAGAGCCAAGGAAGATTCGCATCTGTGGGGATTTCAAGGTGACGGTGAACCCTGTCCTTCACACAGTACAATATCCTCTTCCAAGGATAGAAGACATCTTCGCCTCACTGTCTGGAGGGAAGCGTTTTACAAAAATTGACCTAGCACAAGCATATTTGCAGATGGAGGTTGAAGAGTCCTCTAGGAAGTATCTCACGATAAACACTCACAAAGGTCTTTACCAGTATCATCGATTGGTATTCGGAGTAGCATCGGCTCCGGCGATATGGCAAAGAGCGATGGAACAAGTCCTGCAAGGGATTCCGGGGACTCAGTGTTACTTGGAAGACATCCTTGTAACAGCAGAATCACAGAAACCCCACAGTGCAGATAGAGGCCATTTCGGCCTATCGAGCCTGCACCGACACATATCCTACCCGATCCCTGTAACCCCTACACCAACACATATCCCACCCTATCCCCCTAATGGTCAATTTATCATAGCCAATCAACCTAACCCGCACATCTTTGGACTGTGGGAGGAAACCGGAGCACCCGGAGAAAACCCACGCAAACACGGGGAGAATGTGCAAACTCCACACAGACAGTCACCCGAGGCCGGATTTGAACCCGGGTCCCTGGCTCTGTGAGGCAACAGTGCTAACCACTATGCCACCGTGCTGCCCGTCAGCCCGAAGATGACAGTGAACACCTTAACAACCTAGAACAGGTGCTCACTAGACTACGGGAACATGGGCTGCGAGCCAACCGCCCCAAGTGCGAATTTTTTAAGAAGCAGATATCGTATTGTGGCCACGTGATTGATGAAGAGGGTTTACATAAGTCCCCTGACAAAATTGAAGCGGTTGTTAAGGCCCCAGCGCCTGAAAATGTGTCGCAACTGAGGTCATTCCTCGGGTTGGTGAATTACTATCATAAGTTTTTGCCGAATTTGTTGACAATTCTGCACCCACTGAACGCCCTGCTACGAACGGGGGTAGCATGGAAATGGAGCGATGATTGTAAACGTGCTTTTCAGAAGAGTAAGGACTTAATCACTTCGAAGGAAGTATTGGCTCACTACAACCCAGCACTGCCAATCAGGCTGGCGTGTGATGCGTCTCCCTACGGCATTGGGGCGGTACTGTCACATAAATTCCTTGATGGTTTGGAGAGGCCGATAGCTTTTGCGTCACGCTCGTTAACTTCTGCCGAGCGTAACTACGCCCAGATTGACAGAGAGGCCCTCAGCCTAGTGTGGGGGGTGAAGAAGCTCAATCACTATCTGCACGGTCAAAAATGTACTCTACTAACCGATCATCAACCTCTTGTCTCCATTTTCAACCCTCAGAAGGGCGTACCGATAATGACAGCACAACGGCTGCAGAGATGGTCCCTTTTCCTAGGGGCACACCAATATGACATCGAGTACAAAGGAACTAAACAGCATGGAAATGCTGATGGATTGTCACGTCTACCGTTGCCGATGGTGGAAGAAGAAGACCTTGCAGTGGATCCAATGGAGTTATTCCACTCGACCATAGTCGAATGTGTCCCTGTGACGAATGCAAACATAAAAAGGAAACACGGAATGACCCGACACTATCACGGGTCTATGATTTAACGGTGAAGGGATGGCCAGCACATGGCGAACCACTGCTGCCAGCATTTTCGCCAAGAAGAGAACAGCTGTCAGTGTGCAGAGGAACCTTGATGTGTGGATCCAGAGTAGTAATTCCACCTAAGTTGATGGATAGAGTGCTCAATGAGCTTCATGAGGGTCATCTGGGTGGGGTAAAAATGAAGAGCTTAGCCAGAGCGTTTGTGTGGTGGCCAGGTATCGATAGAGAAATCGAAGAGATGACCAAGAGCTGTGCAGGATGCCAGAAGGTCCAAAACGCCCCACCACAAGCTCCTCTGCATCCATGGGAGTGGCCCTCATCTCCATGGCAAAGGGTGCACATTGATTTTGCTGGTCCCTTCATGGACTCGATGTTTTTAATTGCGGTGGATGCACATTCAAAGTGGCCAGAGGTAATAAAAATGTCCTCAACCACCACGGAAAAAACTATCGCAGTTTTACGAACCACATTTGCCAGGAATGGGCTGCCTGAACAGATTTGCTCTGACAATGGACCACAGTTTGTGTCTGAAGAGTTCCGGAGGTTCTTAAAGAACAATGGTGTTAAGCATTACACATCTGCCCCATATCATCCAACCACTAATGGATTGGCCGAGAGGTTTGTCCAAACATTCAAGAAGACTATCAAGGCAATGTGTAATGAAGATATACCCCTACAACACAAGGTGGACAACTTCTTGTTTGCCTACCGGAATGCGACACATGCGGTTACCAATCAAACTCCAGCCATGATGTTCTTCAATCGAAGACTACGATGCCGCTTGGATTTGGTTAAGCCAAACGTCCGAAGAGATGTGGAGAACAGGCAGTTTCAGAATATGAATGAAAGGCCGACCAGGAGTTTTAAGATAGGTCAACCAGTTTTGGCCCGGGACTACCGCACTGAGAAATGGCAGCCAGGAACGATTTGTACACGACAAGGACCTCTCATGTATACCGTGGACGTTGGGGAGAGCATTGTAAGACGCCATGCTGACCAGATTCTAGAGTCACTGGAAAACGTCAACTCCACACCACGATCTGATACACCTGGTAATGAAATCGACGTTCCAATTGCAGCTACCGCAGAACCGGTAATATTGGAAGCAGAGAAACCAAACAACGACATTGATTCCGACTCAACATTGCCAGAAGAACCTGATACTCCAAAGAGGCGTTATCCAGACAGAATCAGGAAGCCTCCTCAAAGACTGAACTTATAATTGCTTAAACTTAACCAATGTATCTAGCAACAGTAATTGTGATTGTAATTCGTTATCATTAGTTGTTAAATGAATGTTATGTACTGTTTATCTAAAAGGGGAGGAATTGTTGTGTATGTACCTTTAAGAGAATAACTGGTCTCAGACTGCAGTACCGGCAGTGACCACCCCTGTATAAAAGGTGCTAGAGAGCCTCTGTCGGTTAGTTTTGTTTATGCCTTTCACCAGTAAAGATCCCTTTGTTTCTCTCCTGCTAGTCCGTGTCTCAATCATTCACGGACTTAACAGGGCAGACGGTGGTTGAAGGGGCGGGTGGGTGGGGTGCTTGGGTTGACGTGCGCTCCTTGCGCTGCCTGCGCTTGGCTTCTGCTTGCTCCCGGCGAAGAAACTCGAGGTGTTCGACACCTTCCCAGATGCTTCTCCTCAACTTTGTGCGGTCTTGGGCGAGGGATTCCCAGGTGTCGGTGGGGATGTTGCACTTTTTCAAGGAGGCTTTGAGGGTGTCCTTGAAGCGTTTCCTCTGCCCACCTGGGGCTCTCTTGCCATGTCGGAGCTCCGAGTAGAGCGCTTGTTTTGGGAGTCTCGTATCAGTCATGCGGACGATGTGGCCCATCCATCGGAGCTGATCGAGTGTGGTCAAAGCTTCGATGCTGGGGATGTTGGCCTGAGCAAGAACACTGACGTTGGTGCGCCTATCCTGCTAATGGATTTGCAGGATCTTGTGGAGGCAGCATTGGTGATACCTCTCCAGTGCTTTGAGGTGCCTGCTGTACATGATCCATGTCTCTGAAGCATACAGGGGGGCGGGTATCACTACTGCTCTGTAGACCATGAGCTTGTGCTGGGTTTGATGTCCTGGTCTTCAAACACTCTCTTCCTCAGGCGACCGAAGGCTGCACTGGCACACTGAAGATGGTGTTGGACTTCGTCATCGACCTCTGCTCTTGTTGACAGTAGGCGCCCGAGGTATGGAAAGTGGTCCACGTTGTCCAAGGCCTCGTCATGGATTACTGAATCACAGCAATTTCACCCTCCCCAAAATTGACCATCATCACACGTGAGGACACCACCCACCAGGTACATGGTACATACTCATGTGACTCGGCCAACGTTGTCTATCTCATACGTTGCAGGAAAGCATGGTACATCGGCGAGACCATGCAGACACTGCAACAACGGATGAATGGACACCGCGCAACAATCGCCAGGCAGGAGTGTTCCCTCCCAGTCGGGGAACACTTCAGCAGTCAAGGACATTCAGCCTCCGATCTTCGGGTACGCGTTCTCCAAGGCGGCCTTCGAGACACACGACAACACAAAATCGTCGAGCAGAAACTGATAGCCAAGTTCCGCACCCATGAGGACAGCCTCAACCGGGATCTTGGGTTCATGTCACGCTACATGTAACCCCACCTGACATAGGGTCATCCAGACTCGAGTCGTCGTTGGCTTGTTCTCTCCACACAGATGCGGCCGGACCTGCTGTGATTTCCAGCAAAAAAAATGTTTTTTGTCTTTTTTTGTTTTTCATACAGACCCCAGCATCTGCAACATTTGATCCCTTGTGACCCCCATCTCATTGTTCTTTGATGTAATGTTTTCCTGACTAACCTGTTTGGACACCATTTACACCTTTGATTGCTGTGATTATCTCTCTGCCGAGGTGTGATAAATGGCAGTTAGAAAGATTACCTGTAAACATCTGACATTATTCTCTGACTATATAAGCTATGTTTTTATGCACCTCTCCACTTCACCTGATGAAGGAGCAGCGCTCCGAAAGCTTGTGATTTCAAATAAAGCTGTTGGACTATAACCTGGTGTTGTGTGATTTCTTACAAGAGTTAAGAAGAGAGAAGACTTGAAGAAACGAAAGAGAGAGACAGAAACAGAGAGAAGTAGCAGCACAAGGACAGCAGAAGACAGGTAAGGGAAAGACCATATTCTCTAAATTAACATGTGCAATGCCACAGGAGGTTGACCAGTCATGTATATATTTCCTAAAGTCCAATTGATTCTTTTTCTCCCTTCTTTTGGGTCTCCTAAAATATTCACAAAAAGGTAGCCAATTACATAGAATGTACAGCATAGAAACAGGCCATTCAGCCCAACTGGTCCATGCTAGTGTTTATGCTCCACACGAGTCTCCTCCCACCCCTCTTCATCCAACCCTATCAGCATAATCTTCTATGCCTTTCTCACTCATGTGTTTATCTAGCTTCCCCTTAAAGGCATCTATGCTATTCACCTCAACCACTCCTTGTGGTAGCAAGTTCCACATTATAACTACCCGCTGAGTAAAGAAGTTTCTCCTGAATTCCCTATTGGAATGATTAGTGCCTATGTTATATTTATGATATTTAACCAGCAACCAAAAGGTGACAGCACTCTAAGGTGGTAGCACACTCGCTTCTGAGTCAGAAGATTGTGGTTTCAAGTCCCACTCCAGCAATTGAGAACATAATCTGGGTTGACACTCCAGCACAGTGCTGAGGGAGTGCTGCATTGACAGAGGTGCTGTCTTTTGGATGAGATGTTAAACTGAGACTCAGTTTGCCTGTTCAGATGGTTGAGTAGACATTAAAGATCTCAGGGAGTTGTCCTGCCCAACATTCCTCCTTCAACTGACACCAACAGGTCATCCGGTTGCTCAGCTTATTGCACTATGTGGACTTTTGCTGAGTGCAGCATGGCTGCCACATTTGCCTGCACTTCCAAGTAATCCATTGTATGAGATGTTCTTTGGGACATTTCTGGAAGAGGTGATGAGATGCCATATAAATTCAAGTCTTTTGATGCCCCTCCTTTTGATTTTTCCTCCTTGTGAGGAATTGGCTCACTTCCATTTTGTGCTTTGAAATTGGGAATTTCCCATTTGATAAGATGTAAAAAAAAAATTATTCTCAGGATGTAGCCATCGCTGGCAAGGGCAGCATTTATTGACCATCCCTAGTTGCCCTCGAGGAGGTGGTGGTGGGCCTTCTTCTTGAACCGCTGCAGTCCGTGTGGTAAAGGTGCTGTTAGGGAGGGAGTTCCAGGAATTTAACCCAGTGACAATGAAGGAACAGCGATAGACGTCCAAGTCGGGATGGTGTGTGACTTGGAGAGGAGCTTGGAGGTGATGGTGTTCCCATGCGCCTGCTAATGGTCTTAAACTAAGTCCCTGGCATAGCGGAGTGGGGCAGTCAAACCCTGCACCCGCTTGAAGCAAAGATATTGCAGGATTAGAATCTTTTATTGTGTAAGAGATCATCAATGTGAGGAGTAAATCAATTTAGGAAAAGTAACATGTTTGCAAGACTTCTAGGCCTAGATTTTCCAATCACCGTTATCTTAACACTGGCAGTGACCCAATTAAAATAACACTGATCCGAAAAATTGGAATCTAAGGGCTTTCTTTCTCTCCCTTAATTGGTCAAAATCCCTAATTACCGGCCTCAACAAGGAATCCCCTCCCCCACAGCACTGTCGTAGTGTTTTAATTTCTCAAAGTGGTTGTCCGTGTGGAATCTCTTAGAAAGATTACAGAATTAATGCCACTTAGCATCACATTTAAGGGCGTCTTGCTTCTGTGGGCTCACATCCACTGGGAACGGGATTGTGAATGCTGGAGCTCATTTCACTTAGGATGCTTAACAGCCATCGTGCCGAGGAGATCATTGTTCCCTTCTGTCTAGATTGGATTGAAATCCAAGTCCCAGAGGTGAAGGGCTGTGTCTAAGCATATCATGACATTAACCGCTAGTCTATATGAAATGTTAACAGCCAACAGTGGAAGAACATACACCTCGGGTGATATTTTCTTTGCAAAATAATGTGGAGTACCTAACCATTGAGAATCACATTCTTCACAATGTAAGTGAGATAAAGATTGTGGACCATTGGTCTCTGATGTGTACTCTGAGTCGATCAGTGTCACTTTTAAAGTCTGGCAATGTATGAATATATTTTTCAAATAGAAAACCTAGCCCCAGGCCAATATTTTAGGACGCCACTAAAGTTGAAAAGAGGAGATGAGGTAAATCAAGAAGTGGTGGATCAGTAGAATCAAGCCGATAGATTGTAGGGGCCATGAAGGAGATACAGACTTCTGCTGTTATGAGGTCTGGGAGGCGGTGGGTTATATTAGGAGACGGTGGGACCTGATTTCAACACAATGAGGATAAGAGAATGAGAAACAAAACATGTAGAATGGTGTATAAGTGAAAGGATAATTACTAGTCCTAGCCCCTTTAGGGCTACCCCGGATCAGGCGTATTCCTCAGACGTTCACTTTCAACTAAAGTTTGAGGTAGCCGAATCCTAAAGACGCTTAATTGGGTCTAAAGGTCCGGACTATCTCTCCCTAAAGGAAAGGAACAACCTGAAAATGTTACCGTCCTCCAGATAGCACTTTTAATAAGTTTAGCTTGACTGTAATGTTCCGGATATTATGAGGGTCCGGAAAACTCCCCCAGAATTCTGCAACTCCTCACCAAGGAGTGCACAGAGATTGAGTTTGCGAGTTTGATACAGAAGTCTTATGCGAGACAATTCTAAAAATATATAGATTTATTAAAGAACCGACATGTAATTTACAGTTGGTGAGTCAATCACAACATTAACAGTTCCAAAAAGAGAAAGCTTACAATTCTATTATCAGAGAACCTTACTCTCAAAGCTTAACTTCACTACAGTTTTACAGTTCTTAGATTTCTACAGGATATCCACGAAAATCAAATACCTTTGATCCCCGAGGTACAAAGAGTTGGAGACTTACAGAGTCACCTCTGAAGCCAAGAATCGCTTTGCCCCTTTAAAGCGAGTCTACTATCCCATTTGAGAGTTCAATATTTATACCCTTTTCCAGTGGTATTTCCTTTAAGGTTTTCTGCTGATGTAAGCTAATTATCTCTAGTCATTTTTCTGCTGACCCCTGCAATTCTTACAGTCACCTCAGCTGGTAGCATTACAGAATTATGGCCTAGAAATTCAGTATAGCCACGTTTGGGGCACTACAGCCGGGCGTTCACTAAATTTAGCGCCCGGCGCAACTTAGCGCCACCTTCGCTGATATTCAGTTGCATCGCCCCAAGAGGTCGCTGCTGCGCTAAAGCAGGCGATGCACGACTATCATAAGGTGCTAAGCCGGCGTGCCGAGGCGCTAACACCGAGGGCGGGCGCAGCGCAGGTGCGGGGAGATTCTGAATGAAGGCAGACACGCTGGCGCCGGTCAGCTCTTAAAGGGGGAGGGTCGACTTGTTTGGCTGCCATGCCCTGCACACTGCAGCCCTGAAGCAAGGCCTGACCATTGCTGGCTCATCAGTTCTACGCCCTGGACCATGGGGATGCCCGTTATTCTTCCAAATCCCACTGCACGCTCTTGCTGCTTGTCCAGGGTCATGGGGAAGGAGATGTACTGACGTCTCCTTCTGAAAAGGGCATTGTTCACCTGGCGGATGCAGCAATGTACCGCGAACTGGGAGATGTTGGCAATGTCCCCAGTAGCGGATTGGACGGAGCCAGTGGCATAGAAGTTGAGAGCCACCGTCACCTTCACTGCCACCGACAGAGACATCTGACTCCTCAGATGCGGCTGCAGATCTCTGCGAAGCAGGTGGCAGATCTCAGTGACCACCTCCCTTCTGAATCGCAGCCTCCGAACACACTGCTCCTCAGACATGTTCAGATATGAAAACTGCTGGCGGTATACCCTGGGTGGGTATGGCCTCCTGTGCCGACGCCTGATGGCCCTTCTCCGTCTGGCCATGACTGGCACTCTCTCACGGCATCTCTGATCCCTTTGAATGCAATGCAGAAAGCCAACGCTTCTACCCATTGCAGCCCCCATTATATGTGGCGACTCAAGGCTATGGCACTGAAAGTGAAATCCAAGTGCAAAGCTCTGGCCTGAAGCCAGAAATACCTGTGCGAGCGCTGAGTCAAAGCAGAAAGCTCTCTGCATTTGTCTCTCTCCAAATATCTGTCTGTCACACAGAAGGATTGGCACAAAATGGCTGCCACTTATAATACAGGAGGAGTCCCCTTTAAATAGCGCGCCCCGCTGCGACTGGGAACCGTTCCCCTCTACCAGTCGTTGGGGGCACCAGGCGCAAAGAAGGGCGGCGCCACTGAAGTTCCGGTTCGGGGCGCACCAAGGGCGTTGCACCATGAAATGATGTCAGGATCTGCGCGCGCAGCTGAGCAGGCGCTGCGGTTTAGTGCCGCCGCTAAATCTTGAGTGAAGTTTGCGAGAGGCGCAGATCGCACCGCGCCCGGGCGCTAGCCACTTAGCGCCCCACTTCTCCTCCTCCTAAGGCGCTAGTGGCTGGCGCTAACAACTGAATTTCTAGGCCTATGCCTCTTCTCTAGGTGTTGTAACTTTACCATAAAAAATGGTGTAATGGCAGGTGTGTTTTACTTGATGTCATTTTTACGAAGGCAGATGTTTCTTACTTTTATGTGCTTCTTTACGAAGTGTAAATTAGAACACCTTGTCCAGGGTGAACCATTGTCTTGTTCCCAAAGGTCAGCCTGTCAGGAGCCTTTAACCTTCTGTTTCAATAAGGTTATTGATTCAGTGTCAACAACTATCTTATCTCTATAGCCAGAATGCTTTCACAGCTTTTTCATAGTTAGGTTTCTAGATTTCGAAACCCAGTTTGTCATGTTATAATAAGGCCAGAACTCTTTCATAGAATGGTGTATTTTTCTGAATAGGTTATATGGCTTATTCCTTCACATAAGAACATAGGAATTGGAGCAGGAGTAGGCCATACAACCCCTCGAGCCTGCTTCGCCATTCAATAAGATCATGGCTTATCTTCAACCTCAACTCCACTTTCCTGCCCGATATCCATATCCCTTGATTCCACCAGAGTCTAAAAACTATCTATCTCAGCCTTGAATATACTCAGTGACTCAGCATCCACAGCCCTTTCGGGTAGAGAAAACCAAAGATTTACAATCCTCTGAGTGAAGAAATTCCTCCTCATCTCTGTCTTAAATGGCCGAGCTATGGAGAGCAAGAGAAAGATTGAAAGGAGCAATCACCGTAACAGAGAGAGAAAGAGATGGGACAAGTTGTGATGAAGAGAGGTGACTGCTGTGTGAATGCTCAGATGTGAAGGCGGGGCCATGTGTGACAGCCGTGACAAGTCACTCCGCAATCAGGGCTGGAAATACGAGAGTTACAGAAAGGGAGAATCTGTGGTTCACAATCCTCCACCAACCTGCCCCCGCCACACAGTACTGCCCCCCGATTATCAAAATCCACGACAAGGCTTTGGACAATGTGAACCACTTTCCATACCTCGAGAGCCTACTGTCAACAAGGGCAGACGTCGATGGCGAAGTCCAACACCGCCTTCAGTGTGCCAGTGCAGCCTTCAGTCACCTGAGGAAGAGAGTGTTTGAAGACCAGGACCTCAAACCCGGCACCAAGCTCATGGTCTACAGAGCAGTAGTGATACCCGCCCTGCTGTATGCCTCAGAGACATGGAACATGTACAGCAGGCACCTCAAAACACTGGAGAGGTAACACCAACGCTGCCTCAGCAAGATCCTGCAAATCTATTGGCAGGATAGGCGCACCAATGTCAGTGTTCTCGCTCAGGCCAACATCCCCAACATCGAAGCTTTGACCACGCTCGCTCAGCTCCGATGGACGGGTCACATCATCTGCATGCCCGATACGAGACTCCCAAAACAAGCGCTCTACTCGGAGCTCCGACACGGCAAGAGAGCCCCAAGTGGGCAGAGGAAATGCTTCAAGGACACCCTCAAAGCCTCCTTGGAAAAGTGCAACATCCCCACCGACACCTGGGAATCTCTGGTCCAAGACCGCACAAAGTGGAGGAGAAGCTGTAGGATTCGCAAAATTGAACTTTATATTATAAAGGGTCGAATGGCAGAAGAGGCCATGATTTTAAAGACTGTTTTAAAAAGAAGCCTAGGAAAAAGGGGCATTCAAAATGGCCGCCAGACCCCGTGACCAACTTATTGGGACACTTTAAAATGGTTCCTGCAGTCCTCAGACAGCTTTGTGGATTCAGCCCACAGTAAGTTCTGGAAGCCGTTTCTGAGAGAACGAAACCAGACACCCACATATACATATAGATTGGATGCAGATCCAGTCAAGATCGGCCTGTAGATAAAGTCCATCTAAATGTTTACCCAGACAAAAGGGAAGTTTCATATTCATGAGAAGAACATCAAGGACCCATTAAGGACATCACCAGGGCATTAAAAACAATGAAGGTCATTCCAGACCAGAGATGGCCTGTTACCGGCCATCCAAGAACAGTTTAAAATAGAATAACTACCCCGTTGTGCTCCCAGCCCGCCAAAATTAAAACAAAAGACTAACCTGATTTGGCGTGAGATAAGGGCTTCTGATGAGAAGTATATCTGGGAACCCAGGGGTAGAAAAAAAAAAGCAGTCATCGTGGTGCTACCATTGTATCGGTGGCATCGCCGCTAGAAGAAAAAGAAGACGGTTCGAGCCGGCGTCCCGCCCCAGGGTAAAACATCGGGAGATCATCGACCAACCCCGGGCCGTTGACGAAACGGAAGGCCATCGACCCACTCCGGAGAAGAGACAATAAGAAACTGAAGAAATGATGGGGGCCAGCCCGAGGCTCCTCTGACCGGGGTCGAGCAAGCGATCCCCGACCCCGCCGACATCCAGACCAGCCGGTGTCCAGCCGTCCCCGACCCCCACCTCAGGAGAGAGGTGTGGCGCAGCTCGCTGGGGCTCCACCAACCACGTGGAGACGGGACGCCTGAAAGGATCAAACGCAGACCTGTTTTCAAAACCTTACACTTCCTAGTTGGATTGGTGAGCATGTTTCTGGCCCTTCATAATCAGATCTAGATAGGTTTAAGGGGGTGGACATTCAAGGGTATAATTAACATGAGTTGTAGCCCCTCGATGTTCCGTGTGTTTTCCCCATTTCATGATGATCTTTGTAGAGTATAATATGCCTGTATTTGCCTTAGTTAGTATTGTGTCGTTATGATTCGTTTGTGTTTTCCCCTCCCATGTACCCTCTTATTTGCTTGCATTTTGATTTTGTTTTACATTATGCAATAAAATTCCATTTCGTTCCATCAAACTTGGTCTATAAGAGTTTTCTCTACATTGTAGTTCCTGCCCCAAAGTCTAGAGTACAGAATCTAAGGGGCGAGTGGGTCGAACCACTCACGGTTTTACTGTGCAAGAGAGAGAGGCCTCTAGAGAGAGAAACCTCTGCAATCTAAAACCCCTTACAAAGCATCCGGGAAGGCGCCGAATACCTCGAGTCTCTTCGCCGGGAGCAAGCGGAAGCCAAGCGCAAACAGCGGAAGGAGCACACGTCAACCCAAGCACCTCACCCACCCGACCCCTCAACCACTGTCTGCCCCACCTGTGACAGAGACTGTAGGTCCTGCATTGGACTCATCAGTCACCTGAGAACTCATTTTTAATGTGGAAGCAAGTCATCTTCGGTTCCGAGGGACTGCCTAAGACGAGAAGAAGATGGGTTCAGAAACTGGTGTGCACTGAAACCTTTGACAGGAGGGATCCAGGCCAGGGGAGGCTGTGATTGAGCTGATGGGATTTCATAAGTTAGTGACTTGGGTTCATTTGACGATGCGTGGAGTGAGAATTTAATACATGAGCAATGTACTGAGTCTAAAATATTGCACCTTTGGGAGACCTGTAGTTGGATCGATATAAAATACTCTCCGACAAAATGTTATTCAGTAGGCGTTATATTTTATTCAGTCCAAAAGACCGGCAGAAAAAGAACATGTGCAGTAACAAAGATTAACCAGGCATGATAGCACAGTTGCAACTGGTAATACAGTACGTTTAATCTAATGGTTCCTGTAATGCGCTCTGTTTAAAATACACATTCTCTGTGATTTTGTCAGTGTTAAGTATTATTTAGTGAGTTTTTTTTTTCATTCTCAGGATGTGGGCATTGCTGGCAAGGTTGACGTTTATTGTTGACCTGACTGAGCAGCTTGCTCGGCCACTTCAGAGGGCAGTTAAGCGTCAACAAGGTGTGGGACTTGAGTCACATATAGGCCCAGACTGGGTAAGAACGGCAGGTGTCCTTCCCTAAAGGAAGGTAGTGAACCAGTTGGGTTTTTTGCCAATCTGACAGCTTCATGGTCACTTTTACTAATATCAGCTTTTTATTTCCAGATTTTTGCTTTGAACCGAATTCAAATTCTCAAACTGCCATGGTGGGATTTGAACTCACCTTCCTTGGATTATTAGTTCAGTAAAATAACCACTACAAGTCCGTACCTTATCTTTTTTTAATGATTTTATTGAGGGACTATTTGGTATGCAGGGCACGGAAAGCTAATTGGAGTCATTGTGATGTGGCTATCCATGGTTCCATGCAGTAGTCACCTGGGCTGGAGTCAGTAGGGGTAATATTCTAGGCCTGTGCGACCGTGGGGTGCCTCACCTGCTGGAGATACATAGCAGAAATGTGGCACATGCAGACGTGAGGATTTGTCAAATTACTCTTGTGTTGAAGTGGAGAAATGGACATAAGATGGATTCGGAAAAGTATCTACTCTGGACTTCAAGAATGTCAGAACATTCAGAAGCCGTGCAGAGAAGGGGGAGGAGTGAAAGCAAGAATGAAAGATTTGGGCCTAGAATTTCTTCTGGGGCGGTGGCGCAAAACGGGCGCTATTGGAGCGGCCGCCCGTTGTACTCAGCGCCTGATACTCCGTTCCATTGACCCATTTCTCGCCACTGGCCGAGACGAATTTCCAGGCCGTAGTGCCTTATCATGTCTCATGAACATCGCAAGAACATCTCACATGCAACAAATTACTCTGAAGGGCGGCGACTGTGGTTCTGTAAACGAACGCAGCAGCACACAGCAAGATCCCATAAACAGCAGCAAGGTGAGCGACTAGTTTTTCTATTTTTGATGGTGGTGGTTGAGGAAAGAGTGCCGTTCAGGATACTGGGAGAATCCCCTGCTCTTTCCTGAATCGTGCCGTGGGTTTCTTTACATCCACCTGGGCCTCGGCTTACCATCTCATTGGAAGGTTGGAGCCTCTGACTCCTCAGTACTGCACTGGATTATCAAACTAGGTTATGCTCTCAACAAGGAGTGGAGTGAAATCACAAGCTTCTGTCCAGAAGCAGGAATATTACTAACTGAACCAAGCTCACTCATAGCAAGATTGACTAAATTTCACCTGTGTTAAACAATGGCTTCTTGTCCATGAGTTCTCGGCACTTTCCCACGGGAAGGAATGCAGGGATAATTGGAGAATGAGCTCCCAGAGCAGCAAATGCAGAGTCCTTTACAAAAGGAGCCTTATTAAAGAACCTGGTTGAAGGACAAAGCCACAAGGCACCATCAAGGTTTTAAAAGAGTAGGAGAGAAGAAGAGGTAAATCGAGAACGACTGGCTAGGTGACCCCCAAGCTAGCATCTATGGATTGTACAAGGGAGGGAAGAGAGGTGAGGAGTTCTACACATTTGAAATCCTGTGAAAGAATGAGTTAGGGTAGGAGATTGCACAATGAGTCTGACAAGAATGCAGGGAGAAGGAAGCGCATATAGGACGACATAGGAGCTTAGGAGGAACGAGAGTGAAAAATTAAGAGAAGCAAAGACCTTCACTAAAATAAAGATAAGAATCTTTGCAAAGAAGAGAATGAAGTTGCAGGTTAAAGGCGACAGAGGGATCACCAATGAAATAAGAAATAAGAGCAGGAGTAGGCCTCTTGAGCCTGCTCCACCATTCAATAAGATCATGGCTGATCTTCTACCTCAACTCCACTTTCCTGCACTATCACCATATCCCTTGATTCCCTTAATATCCAAAAATCTATCGATCTCTGTCTGGAATATATTCAATGACTGAGCCTCCACAGCCCTCTCGGGTAGAGAATTCCAAAGATTCACCACCCTCTGAGTGAAGAAATTTCTCCTTATCTCAGTCCTAAATGGCCGCCCCTTATTCTGAGACTGTGACCCCTGGTTCTAGACTCCCCAGCCAAGAGAAACATCCTCTCTGCATCTACCCTGTCAAGTCCTGTAAGAATTTTATATGTTTCAATGAGATCACCTCATTCTTCTAAACTCTGGAGAATATAGGGCTAGTTTACTCAATCTCTCCTCATAGGACAATCCCCCCATCCCATGAACCAGTCTGGTGAACCTTCGTTGCACTCCCTCTATGGCAAGTATATCCTTCCTTAGGTAAGGAGACCAAAACTGTACACAATACTCCAGGTGTGGTCTCACCAGGGCCCCATATAATTGCAATAAGACATCTTTACTCTTATATTCAAATCCTCTTGTAATGAAGGCCAACATACCATTTGCTTTCCTAATTGCTTGCTGTACCTGCATGTTAACTTTCAGTGATTCGTGTACAAGGACACCCAGGTCCCTCTGAACACCAACATTTCCCAATCTCTCACCATTTAAAAAATACTTTGCTTTTCTATTTTTCCTACCAAAGTGGATAACTTCACATTTTTCCACATTATATTCCATTTGCCATGTTCTTGCCCACTCACTTAGCCTGTCTATATCCCCTTGAAGCTTCTTTGCAACCTCCTCACAACTTACATTCCCACCCAGCTTTGTATCATCAGCAAACTTGGATATATTACATTTGGTCCCCTCATCCAAATCATTGATAAAGGTTGTGAATAGCTGAGGCCCAAGCACTGATCCTTGCGGTACCCCATGAAAATGATCCATTTATTCCTACTCTCTGTTTTCTGTCCATTAACCAATCCTCAATCCATGATAGTATATTATCCCCAATCCCATGAGCCCTAATTTTGTTTAATAACCTCTTGTGTGGCACCTTATCGAATGCCTTCTGAAAATCCAAATACACCACATCCACTGGTTCCCCCTTATCTATTCTGCTAGTTACAACCTCAAAAAACTCTTAACAGATTTGTCAAACATGGTTTCCCTTCCATAAATCTGTGTTGACTCTGCTCAATCCTAATATTATTTTCTAAGTGCCCTGTTACCATGCCCTTAATAATAGATTCTAGCATTTTCCCTACTACGGATATCAGGCTAACTGGTCTGTAATTCCCCGTTTTCTCTCTCCCTCCTTTCTTAAATAGTGGGGTTACATTTGCTACCTTCCAATCTGCAGGAACCGTTCTAGAATCTATGGAATTTTGGAAGATGACAACCAATGCATCCACTATCTCTATAGCCAACTGTTTCAAAACCCTAGGATGTAGGCCATCAGGTCCAGGGGATTTATCAGCTTTCAGTCCCATTAATTTCCCCAGTATTATTTTTTTACTAATACTAATTTCTTTCAATTCCTCATTCTCGCTAGACCCTTGGTTCTCCACTATTTCCGGAAGATTTTTTGCGTCTTCTTCCATGAAGACAGACACGAAGTATGTGTCTAATTTCTCTGCCATTTCCTTATTCCCCATTATAATTTCTCCTGTCTCAGCCTGTAAGAGACCCACGTTTACTTTCACTAATCTTTTCCTTTTTACACACCTATAGAAGCTTTCACAATCTGTTTTTATGTCTCTCGCTAGTTTACTCTCATTCTATTTTTCTTTTCTTTATCAATTTCTTGGTCCTCCTTTGCTGAATTCTAAAATCCTCCCAATCCTCAGACTTACTACTCTTTTTGGCAACATTATAAACCTCTTCCTTTAATCTAATACTATCTTTAATTTCTCTTGTCCGCCTCAGTTGGACCATTTTTCCCATGCTGTTTTTATTCCTTAAGGGAATGTATATTCGTTGCAATTTAAATGTTTGCCATTGCTTTTCTACTGTCATATCATTTAATCTAGTTTCCCAACCTACCTTAGCCAACGCGCCTCTCATACCTGCGTAGTTTGCTTTGTTCAGGTTTGGGACCCTAGTTTCTGACTTAACTAAATCACTCTCAAACTCAACATAAAATTCTATCATATTATGATCACTGCTCCCCAGAGGCTCCTTTACTACAAGGTTATTAATTAACCGCCTCACTGCACAGTACTAGATCTAAAATAGTCATTTCCCTCATAAGTTCCTTGACATACTGATCTAGAAAACTATCTTGAATGCCTTCCATGAACTCTTCCTCTGCACTATTTAAAATGCATGGATGCAATCCAACCGGACCAGGGATTTTATCCTCTTTGAGTTTGATTAGTTTATTTAATATATCCCCTCTTTTTATTTTAAATGCACTATTCTTATTACTAATCTCATCACTGAATGTCATGTCCATCTGTTCTATCTCCCTGGTAAATACTGAAGCAAAATAATTATTTAATATTTCTGCCATCTATTGTTACCTCTGGTATTATCCTGTCTATCCCCTGATGGCCCTATTCCCACCCCAACCATCCTTTTTTATTGATGTGCCTGTAAAATATTTTACTATTTTGTTTTATGTTCCTCGATAATTTAATTTCATAGTTCCTCTTTGCCTTCCTAATTGTTTTTTTGACTTCTCTCCTAATCTCTTCGTATTCTCCCTTATCATGCACTCCCCTGCTGTCTATGTACTTAATGTATGCCTCTTTCCTTATCCTCAATTGTTCCCTTATGGCTTTATTCATCCATGGAGTCTCATTAGTGCTTAGTTTGTTCTTTCCTTTTAGTGTAATATATTGTTCCTACACTCTGTTGAATACCGTTTTAAATGTTTCCCATTGCTGTTCTACATCATTGTTTCCCAATATTGTTGCCCATTTTATTTTCCCAAGTTCTATTCTCAGCCCCTCAAAATCAGCTTTTTTCCAATCTATTACCATGATTTTCATCATACTTATGTCTTTCTCAATTATCATCTTAAAGTGTATTATATTATGGTCACTATTGCCTAGATGTTCCCCTACTTTTACTTCTCTTATCTGCTCTGGCTCATTCCCCATTACTGGATCTAATAGTGAATCCTCCCTTGTTGGGCTTTTTACATATTAGGTTAAAAAGGAGTCCTGTACACATTGTAGGAACTCCATTCCTTTATCCCCTTTATCTACCTCTTCTGTCCAATTAATATCAGTGTAGTTGCAATCCCCCATGATTATTATTCTATGTTTTTTTACTAATTTCCCTAATTTGCCTGCATAATTCTTCCTCCACCTCCCTTCCACTATTAGGTGGTCTGTAGACTCCACCTATTAGTGTGATTGATCCTTTATTATTTTTTATCTCTATCCATATGATTGCATCCATGCATTTTAAAAGAATCTAGGGAAGACATAGCAGAGGCATTACTATACATATTTAGTAATTTGTTAGAAAAAGGTGTAGTGCCAGAGGACTGGCGGATAGCTAACATAATAATATCTATATTTAAGAAGAGGGGTTGAAGATGTCCAGGGAATTGTAGACCAGTCAGCTTAACATTGGTGATAGGAAAAATAATGGAATCCCTACTAAAGGATAAAATAGAAGAACATCTAGAAACCAAAAACATAGTAATGAATAGTCAGCATGGATTTCAAAAGGGAAAGTCTTGCTTGACCAATGTCATTTAATTTTTTGAAGAGGTAACAGAGAGAGTCGACAAAGGTAATGCAGTAGATGTAATTTATCTAGATTTTCATAAGGCCTTTGATAAGGTACCCCATAATAGAAACATAGAAGATAGGAGCAGGAGTAGGCCATTTGGCCCCTCGTGCCTGCTCTGCCATTCAACAAGATCATCCAAATTCAGTACCCTGTCCCTGCCTTCTCCCCATATCCCTTGATCCCTTTAGCCTTAAGACATAGATCTAACTCCTTCTTGAATATATTTAATGAATTGGCCTCCACTGCCTTCTGTGGTAGAGAATTCCACAGGTTCACCACTCTCTGGGTGAAGAAATTCCTCCTCATCTCAGTCCTAAATGGCTTACCCCTTATCTTTAGACTGTGACCCCTGGTTCTGGACTCCCCTGCCATCAGGAACATCCTTCCTGCATCTAGTCTGTCTAGTCCTGTTAGAATTCTATAAGTTTCAATGAGATCCCCTCTCATTCTTCTAAACTCTAGCGAATACAAGCCCAATCGACCCAATCTCTCTTCATACGTCATTCCTGCCATCCCAGGAATCAGTCTGGTGAATCTTCGCTGCACTCCCTCCATGGCAAGAACATCCTTCCTCAGATAAGGTGACCGAAACAAAAATAGACTGATGAACAAGGTCAGAGAATACAGAGTCAGGGGACAAGTAACAGAATGGATAGCTAACTGGCTTCAAGACAGAAAGCAGAGAGTAGGGGTAAAAGGTAGCAGAAGGTGGGCAGTGGTTTTCCATAAGGATCAGTGCTGGGATCACTATTGTTCACAATTTATATTAACAATTTAGACTTTGGAATCAAAAATACAATTTCTAAATTTGCAGATGACACCAAATTGGGGGGGACAGTCAATGCTGAGGAGGACTGCAACAAGTTACAGGAGGACATTAATAAACTTGCAGAATGGGCATATAATTGGCAAATGATGTTCAACACAGATAAATGTGAGGTATTACATTTTGGTAGGAAGAATAGGGAGGTCACTTATTACTTGGAGGGTGCGAGTCTGGGTGGGGTAGAGGAACAAAGGGATCTCAGAGTACAAATACACAAATCACTAAAAGTTGCGACACAGGTTAGCAAGGCCATAAAAAAGCAAACCAAGCACTAGGGTTTATTTCTTGAGGTATAGAATGGAAAAGTAGGGAAGTTATGCTAAACCTGTATCAAACCTTGGTTAGACCACACTTGGGCCTAGAAATTCAGTATAGCCACGTTTGGGGCGCTACAGCATGGCGTTCGCCAACTTTTGCGCCCGGTGCAACTTAGCGCCACCTTCGCCGATATTCAGTTGCATCGCCCCAAGAGGTTGCTGCTGCACTAAAGCAGGCGATGCACGACTATCATTAGGTGCTAAGCCGGCGATCCGGGGCGCAAACACCGAAGGCAGGCGCAGCGCAGGTGCGGCGAGTTGCTCATTGAGGGCAGACAGTCAGGCGCCGGTCAGCACTTAAAGGGGGAGGGTGGAATTGTTTGGCTGCCACGCCCTGCACACTGCAGCCCTAAGGCAAGGCCTGAACACTGCTTCTGGAACTGCTCCAAGCCCAAGAGAATGGAGAAGGCCAGGGAGAGAGCGCAGCGCTTCGGCGAGGGTGACCTGAGGCTGTTGGTTGGCGCAGTGGACCGCAGGCGCCATATCCTCTTCCCTGAGGGTGGCAGGAGGCCGCTGCCCGCCGAATATCGGAAAGCATGGAGGGAGGTGGCAAACAGGGTCACGTCCAACAGTGTGGTTGGCAGGACACCAACCCAATGCCGGAAAAAACTCAACGACCTCACTCGGGTTGTCAGGGTGAGTACCCTTTCCAGTATCCTCCTCATCCCTGCATGTGCACATCACTTTATGGCCAAAGGAGCCTGAAAGCCCTAATGGCCAGCCCTCATCCGGCAGCTATGGGACTGTCATGAAAAGCACTTGCACATTCAGGACTTTAGACACTGTCAGGGCTATTCGACCATGGGAGGCAGTGCAGGCGAGATCAGGGCTTGACACTGTTAGGGCTATTCGACCATGGGAGGCAGTGCGGGCAAGATCAGGGCTTGGCAATGTCAGGGCTATTCGACCATGGGAGGCAGTGCAGGCGAGATCAGGGCTTGACACTGTCAGGGCTATTCAACCATGGGAGGCAGTGCGGGCAAGATCAGGGCTTGACACTGTCAGGGCTATTCGACCATGGGAGGCAGTGCGGGCAAGATCAGGGCTTGGCACTGTACTTAGAGGCCGTCCTTTCTCTTGCAGGGCAAGCTGGCTGGCGCATAACAGAAGACAGCAGCGACAGACCAGGGGAGGCCGTCCTGACCTGAAACAGCTGAGCGACCTCGAGCAGCGAGTGGAGAAGATCATGGCAGGCCGGCTGAGTGGCCCCGTCGCCATTGGAGATGCTGACCCTGTTCTGGGCACCAATGGTAAGGTCATCACCTTTTTGACCTCTCTCTTTCCACTTGCGCCTCACACCAGCATCCTTTGCCACTATCGAACCAATGCAGTGCATTGCAGCACTCATGCCTCCCTCGCTGCTGCCCTGTCCTCACTCTAAAGCAACTTTTGTGCCTCCCTGCTTTCAGATGGTGACTCGCCAGGTGAGGAGGCGGCCCCTCAAGCTAGCACTGTGTCTGAGTCAGACATAGAGGAGGAGGAAGAGGAAGTCGGCCCATCGGGGACACCCTCAGCCGAGGCAGCCCATGGCCATGATGCTGACACGTCTTCCCTGGAGGGGAGCAGGGGGGAAGGGTTGGAGGAGAGTGAAGCTCCGGGGACCAGCGGGCTGCAGCAACGCGGGAGGGGTGGGGAAGCTCGGCGGCCTTCTCCCCGGAGGGTGAGTGCGGCCTCCAGTCCTGCTACGGTGAGCGCAGAGGAGGTGCGGCTCCTAGCGGAAATGGGCACCGAGGCTGAGCGCAGGCACACTGAGCTCATGGCTGCAGTGGCAAGGATGCCTGACTCCATAGAGTCACTGGCAAGGAGTGTGCAGGAATTCGGGGCAGCACAGTCCAGGAGTCTGCAACAATTCAGTGCAGCACAGGCCAGGAGTCTGCAGGACTTCGCGGCAGCACAAGCTAGGAGTCAGCAGGACTTTGCTGCATCACAGGCGGCTTCTAGCCAAGTGCTCAGTCATGCCGTGCATTCACTGGCTGGTGTCATGCAGACACAGACCAGGGCCACATGGGCACTAACTGCTGCCACCCTTGCTGGATTAGCCAGGCATCGCCGGGGCACTCACCGCGCCACAGCAGCCCAGCAGTCTGTGCTTCAGCAGATTGCTGCGCATGCTGCAGTGCTGGCCCGTGCGAGTGCCAATGTATCAGCCGACCAGGGAGTGCCTGTGATCTGTCAGGTTGGCAGCATTCCTGCAGCCAACACTGTCACTTCTCCATTGCAGCTGCCACCAGCCGTTGGACAGACTGATACTGCCCAAGCAGAGTTGGAGCAGTCAGCAGCCGGCCCCTCCAGGCCCAGAGCTGGTCCAGGCCGACCCCCGAGGGCATCTGCCGTCTCACCATCTGACCCTCAGCAGCCTTCCCCCAGCCTTGCTGCAGCCACTGGGGTCCCATTGAGGAGGAGCTGCAGGGCGGGTAGGGGCCAGTCACGGAAGCGAGACAGATCACGCTCGCAGGGGAAAAAGTAGAAGGTGTGGCCAAATGTTTTGTTTTATTTATAAAGGCCGAGACTGCTGTATTTGTTTTAGATATAAAGGCCGAGACTGGTATATTTCTTTTATATTTAAAGGCCGAGACTGGTATATTTGTTTTATATTTAAAGGCCGAGACTGGTATATCTGTTTTATTTATAAAGGCCGAGACTGGTGTATTTCTTTTATATATAAAGGCCGAGACTGGTGTATTTGTGTTTTTGGGGGGGGGGTTTCTCTCCATTAGTTTGTCATGTGGGAAGGGCACAGAGGTATCACAGTAAAAAAAATTCTTAAATCGCACTGTCCATGTTTTCTTTTGGAAGTCCTGGTTGCCCTGCTCGGCTGAGGGCTTGTGGAGTGGCTACATTCATCTTCTGCCATTGGCACAAGCCATTCCCTGAGAGGGGGCCTAGAACCGAGTTGCAATAAGCCGCCGACGGGCAGCCCTTGCACTTTCTGCCTCCCTCCCGTGCTGGTCCTCCTCCTCCTCCTCTGGTGGTCCTCCAATGTCTACTGGCAGTGGCTGAGTCCTGCGGATAGCCAGGTTGTGCAGCATGCAGCACACAACAACGAAATGGGAGACTCGCTCAGGCGAGTACTGTAAGGCTCCCCCGGAACAATCCAGACAGCCAGCATTGCTTGAGCACGCCGATTGTGTGCTCAATGATGTTCCTGGTTGCTTGATGGCTGTCGTTGTATCGCTCTTCAGCAGGGGTGCTGGGCGCACGGAGCGGGGTCATCAGCCAGGTGCACAAAGGATAGCCTTTGTCCCCGAGAAGCCATCCTCGTGGGTGAGGCTGGGCCTCGAACATGTCTGCCACAGAAGTCTGGCGCAGGATGAAGGCATCGTGGCTGCTGCCTGGAAAGCGGGCATTGACAGCTAGGATGAGCTGCCTGTGGTCACACACCAACTGCACGTTGAGCGAATGGTAGCCCTTCCGGTTGCGGTAATCCTCAGCATTCTCTAGAGGTGCCCGCAAAGCCACATGCGTGCAGTCAATGGCGCCCTGCACCATGGGGAAGCCCGCTAATACTGCAAAGCCCATTGCACGCTCTTGCTGCTTGTCCACGGTCATGGGGAAGGAGATGAACTGACGTCTCCTTCTGAAAAGGGCATTGGTCACCTGGTGGATGCAGCAATGTACCGCGAACTGGGAGATGTTGGAAATGTCCCCAGTAGCGGATTGGAAGGAGCCGGTGGCATAGAAGTTGAGAGCCACCGTCACCTTCACTGCCACCGACAGAGACGTCCTGCTCCTCAGCTGTGGCTGCAGATCTCCGCGAAGCAGGTGGCAGATCTCAGTGACCACCGCCCTTCTGAATCGCAGCCTCCGAACACACTGCTCCTCAGACATGTTCAGATATGAGAACTGCTGGCAGTATACCCTGGGTGGGTAAGGCCTCCTTTGCCGACGCCTATTGGCCCTTCTCTGTCTGGCCATGACTAACACTCTCTCACGGTGTCTCTGAGCCCTTTGAATGCAATGGAGAAGACCAACGTTTCCACCCATTGCAGCCCCCATTATATGTTTCCTGTTGTGTCCGTCAGTAGTAAGACACAAGACTGCAGGAGAACGGTACAACAGGTGTTTACTCAACGTGGCTCACTCTGGAACTCAACTGTACAGATTACTACTCAGTGCTATATACAGGTGTGGTCACTGCCGGTACTACAGTATACATGAGCTGTAAAAAGTAGTTCCCCCTGTAGTGTATGTACCTTTAAGAGAGAACTACTTTTACAGCTCCTGTATACTGTAGTACTGGCAGTGACCACACCTGTATATAAGCCTTGAGCATGCCTCTGTACTCCCAGTCTTGAGACTACTCTACTCCAGTAACCACCTGTTGATTGTTAAGTTACAGCCTCCGTGTAGTTCTTGGGAAACATCCTATTTAAAGAATCATGGATCTAACAGTGGCGACGAGGTTGAATCGAATCTGCCTGCAAATCTGCATTTCCCATCAAGGAGTCGCTCCGGGAGGACGGTGGAAGAAAGTCGAGGCCAGAAGCACGGGCATCGACCACGAGCAACCACCCAGTCATCCGGCAGCAAGTAAACATCGCAGGAGAGGCTGTTGAGAGCCGGGCTTGGTTCCCCAGCCACGACGATCCAGCAACAGACTGGCAACAGGTGCAGCGCACACCCTTCCCGGACAGCGGCGGCGGGAGCCGACCGATGGCGTAGAAAGGCTGAGCAGCATCGATGGGGTAAGAGAGAGGGTGAAGCACACAGGGCGCGGCCGGGGGTTGAAAACCGAGTGGTGTCGAGGAAAAACAAGCAGAGAGAGAGAGAGGATAAAGCAGCAGCCGGGTTCAGGACCGAGCGACGGCAACGGGAAAGGCGCACAGGAGAACGCGCAGAGCACAGCCAGGGCTCAGGGGCTGAACCGCGTCCACGGGGAGATGAAGGGAGAGCGCGGGAGACACCATTGAGCCGCGGAGAAGAAGGGAAAGCGCGGGAGACGCCATTTTGTTCCAGCAGAGAAGAAGGGAGAGCGAGGGAGGCGCCATTTTAGACAGTTAAATCACACCCAGGGATGGCGAAGAGTGGCAGTATCATGGCGTTCAACAATGAAGTCGAAGATTGGGCGACATATGTGGAACGCATTGAGGTGTACTGCAGGGCGAATGAAGTGCCAGATGGTAGGAAAGCACTGGTTTTGTTAAATTCCATGGGTGCAAAAACTTATGGCTTACTGCGAAACCTGATAACCCCAGAGAAGCCCGTGGAGAAGAATTTCGAAAGCACAGTAGAAATCCTACAGGACCACTTAAGCCCCACACCGCTGCTGATAGCAGAAAGATTTAAGTTCCACAAAAGGAACCAGCATAAAGACGAAAGTAATGCTGAGTACTTAACGGAACTGCGCAAGTTATCGAAACACTGCCAGTTTGGAGCGGGACTATCAGATACGTTAAGGGACAAGTTTGTGTGTGGGCTTCAAAGTGAAGGAACCCAGAAACGGCTTCTATCAGAAAAGGATCTTACGCTGGACAAGGCTTTCAGCATGGCAGTATCACACGAAGCAGCCGCACGGGGCGCTGCAGAGATACAACAGAGACCGCAAGAATATGGCACCAATGAAATGTCATATGGAGCAGGGAAGTGTTATCGCTGCGGCAGAACAACACACGATCAGAAGGATTCTTGGTTCAAGGACCAAGTGTGCAGACAGTGTGGAAAAACAGGACACATAGCAAGAGACTGCAGGTCAGGGAAGAAAACCAACAGCAAGGAATCTCCACAGGAGAAGTACAAAAAGGTACATAAGGTGATGGACAGCAGTTCAGACGAACAGGGAAGTGATACAGACTCCGGAAGCAAGGAGCTGGATTGTCTGAAACTGCATAAGGTAACCAAAATGCAGGATCACCAGACTATCTGGGTCACACTCAAGATAGACGGAGTCCAAGTGAAAATGGAATTGGACACTGGATCAGCCCTAACAGTCATAAACCAAAGGGACTACAAGCGGCTATTTCCACATATACCCTTGGAAGCTACAGAGATTGTCTTGAAGACGTACACGGGGCAAAAAGTCTACCCCAAAGGAAAAATAAGGGTGAAAGTGATATACAAAGACCAGGAAATACCTAAAATGGACCTATATGTATTGCCAGATGGAGGACCACCACTACTAGGACGTGAATGGATCCGGAAGATACAACTAGATTGGCATTCCATACAGGCACTGAAGGTTGAGGCCAAAAAGGATGACGACGCCACACCTGGACGACTGTCAAAAATGCTAACTGACGCACAAGAAGTGTTCCAGGAGGGACTCGGAACACTAAAAGGCATAACAGCAACGATTAAAATAGAGGAAAATGCAAGTCCAAAGTTTTTTAAGGCCAGGGTTGGTGCCTTATGCGATCCGACCAGCCGTTGAAGCAGAGCTGGAAGGGTTGGAACGTTCAGGAGTACTGTCCAAAGTAGACTGGAGCGAGTGGGCTACACCCATCGTCCCTGTAATGAAGAGGTTGTTGAGTAATACGCCTAGGGAACCAAAGAACGTCCGCATCTCTGGGGATTTCAAGGTGACAGTGAACCCAGTCCTTCACACGGTGCAATATCCGCTTCCACGGATTGAGGATATTTTCGCCTCGCTATCTGGGGGTAAACGCTTCACCGAAATTGATCTGGCCCAGGCGTATTTGCAAATGGAGGTAGAAGAAGCCTCAAAACAATACCTCACGATCAACACACATAAAGCTCTCTATCAATACAACCGGCTGGTGTTCGGGGTAGCATCGGCTCCGGCTATTTGGCAAAGGGCAATGGATCAAGTCCTGCAAGGAATTCCAGGGACCCAGTGTTATTTGGACGACATCCTGGTCACGGGCGAAAATGACGGTGAGCACCTCGCCAACCTGGAGAAGGTGCTCGCTAGATTAAAGGAATATGGGCTACGAGCTAATCGCCACAAGTGCGAGTTTTTCCAGAAGCAGATCTCGTATTGTGGCCACATTATTGATGAAGAGGGGTTACATAAGTCCCCTGAAAAGATTGAGGCAGTAGTCAAGGCGCCAGCACCGGAAAATGTGTCACAACTGAGGTCGTTCCTTGGGTTGGTGAACTACTACCATAAGTTCTTACCAAATTTGTCTACAGTAGTACACCCACTGAATACCCTACTGCAAACGGGGGTACCATGGAAGTGGAATGACGAATGTAAACGAGTTTTCCAGAAGTGCAAAGATTTGATCACATCAAAAGAGGTGTTGGCCCATTTCAACCCAGCACTACCAATCCGGTTGGCATGTGATGCATCACCCTATGGTATTGGAGCGGTGTTGTCGCACAAATTCCCGGACGGGTTGGAGAGGCCAGTAGCCTTTGCATCTCGGTCACTAACCTCAGCCGAGCGCAACTACGCCCAGATCGACAGGCAGGCCCTCAGCCTAGTATGGGGAGTAAAAAAATTCAACCACTATCTGCATGGACAGAAGTTCACCTTGCTGACTGTGCACCAACCACTTGTCTCCATCTTTAATCCAAAGAAGGGCGTTCCGGTGATGACTGCACAACGGTTACAAACCTTTTTCTAGGGGCGAACCAATATGAAATAGAATATAAAGGCACGAAACAGCATGCAAATGCTGATGGGCTATCACGCTTGCCACTGCCTACTGTGGAGGAAGCACCAGCAGTGGACCCTATCGAGATATTTTATTCGTCAATAATTGAACGATTGCCAGTAACTAACGCGGATATAGAGAAGGAGACCCGCAATGATCCGACACTGTCTCGGGTATATGATTTGACGGTGAGGGGATGGCCAACACATGGCGACTCACTGTTGCCAGCATTCTCATCCAGAAGAGAACAGCTGTCAGTATGCCAGGGGACAGTGATGTGTGGATCCCGAGTGGTAATTCCACCCAATTTAAGGGAGAGAGTGCTAAATGAGCTTCACGAAGGTCATCTGGGAGGGGTGAAAATGAAAAGCCTTGCTAGGGCTTATGTGTGGTGGCCAGGGATTGATCAACAAATCGAGGACCTAACAAAGAGCTGCTCAGGATGCCAGAAGGTCCAAAATGCACCACCACATGCCCCTCTACACCCCTGGGAGTGGCCCTCCTCTCCATGGCAACGGGTGCATATTGATTTTGCTGGTCCATTCATGGACTCAATGTTTTTAATAGCTGTGGATGTGCACTCGAAATGGCCTGAGGTGATCCAAATGTCCTCCACCACCACAGAGAAAACTGTTGCAGTCCTACGGACCATCTTTGCCAGGAACGGCTTGCCAGAGCAGATTTGCTCTGATAACGGACCACAGTTTGTCTCCGAAGAGTTTCGAAGATTTATGAAAAGGAATGGGGTAAGGCATTACACCTCCACTCCGTATCATCCAGCCACCAATGGATTGGCTGAGAGGTTTGTACAAACCTTTAAAAAAGCAGTAAGGGCCATGTGCGATGACGACATTCCACTGCAGCATAAGGTGGACAATTTCCTGTTAGCCTACAGAAATGCGACACATACAATCACCAACCAGACCCCGGCCATGATGTTCTTTAACCGAAGGTTGAGATCTCGCCTGGATTTGCTCAGACCAAATGTGCGAAGAAATGTCAAGGATAAACAATTCCAGCACATCAATGAGAAGCCGAAAAGGAGCTTCAATGTAGGACAACCAGTCTTGGCCCGTGATTACCGAACAGAGAAATGGCAACCCGGAATGATATGCACACGGCAGGGGCCATTAATGTACACAGTGGATGTCGGGGAGAACATTGTGAGACGCCACGTCAACCAGATCTTAGTGTCACAGGAACGAGTCAACCCCATGTCTCGCGTACCTGGGAATGAACCCGACATACCGGCAGCATCTACCTCAGAAACAGTAGCAGTGGGAACCGATGGAAAGGGGCCAGAATCGCCTCCGCACCAAGAACAAGAACCTCAGGAAAGGCGCTATCCAGAAAGGATCAGGAAGCCGCCCCAAAGACTGAATTTATAAATGGACTATTTCTGTTTAATGTGCATGTTAAAGTGTTAATTGTTATTTGAATGTTATGGGTACTGTTAATCTAAAAGGGGAGTTGTAGTGTATGTACCTTTAAGAGAGAACTACTTTTACAGCTCCTGTATACTGTAGTACTGGCAGTGACCACACCTGTATATAAGCCTTGAGCCTGCCTCTGTACTCCCAGTCTTGAGACTACCCTACTCCAGTAAACACCTGTTGATTGTTAAGTTACAGCCTCCGTGTAGTTCTTGGGAAACATCCTATTTAAAGAATCACGCATCTAACACCCCCCTTAAAGGTACATACATTACAATTCCTCCTCTTTTAGATTAACAGTACCATAACACTCATTTAACAATTAAATATCAAACTAATTACAATTAACACTTTTAACATACAACGTTAGCTGAAAATAATCCATTTATATATTCAGTCTTTGGGGAGGCTTCCTGATCCTTTCTGGATAGCGCCTTTCCCGAGTGTCTCGCTCTTGGTGCGGAGGCGATTCTGGCACCCTGTCGTCGGTTGGGTCATCAGCTTCCGATGCTACTGTTTCTGGGGTAGATGCGACCTGTACGTCGGGTTCCTCACCAGGTACGTATGGGCGAGGCATGGGGTTGACTTGTTCCTGTGACTCTAGGATCTGGTCAGCATGGCGTCTCACGATGTTCTCCCTAACGTCCACTGTGTACATTAGTGGGCCCTGCCGTGTGCATATCGTTCCAGGCTGCCATTTTTCTGTTCGGTAGTCGCAGGCCAAGACTGGTTGCCCTACATTGAAGCTCCGTGTTGGCTTCTCATGGATGTGTTGGAATTGCTTACTCTCAACATCTCTTCGTACGTTTGGTCTGAGCAAATCCAGGCGAGATCTTAACCTTCGGTTAAAGAACATCATGGCCGGGGCCTGGTTGGTGACTGCATGTGTCGCATTCCGGTAGGCGAACAGGAAATTGTCCACCTTATGCTGCAGCGGAATGTTGTCATTGTACATAGCCTTTATTGCCTTCTTAAAGGTTTGTACAAACCTCTCAGCCAATCCATTTGTGGCTGGATGATACGGGGCGGATGTGTAATGCCTTACCCCATTCTTCTTCATAAACCTCTGGAACTCTTCGGACACAAACTGTGGTCCGTTATCGGAGCAAATCTGTTCTGGCAAGCCGTTCCTGGCAAAAATGGTCCGTAGGACTGCAATAGTTTTCTCCGTGGTGGTGGAGGACATTTTGATGACCTCAGGCCATTTCGAGTGCGCATCCACGGCTATTAAAAACATTGAGTCCATGAATGGACCAGCAAAATCAATATGCACCCGTTGCCATGGAGATGAGGGCCACTCCCATGGGTGTAGAGGGGCATGTGGTGATGCATTTTGGACTTTCTGGCATCCTGAGCAGCTCTTGGTCAGGTCCTCGATTTGTTTATCGATTCCCGGCCACCACACATAAGCCCTGGCAAGGCTTTTCATTTTTACCCCTCCCAGATGACCCTCATGAAGTTTATTGAGCACTCTATCCCTTAACTTGGGTGGAATTACCACTCGGGATCCACACATCAAGGTCCCCCGGCACAGTGACAGCTGTTCTCTTCTTGTCGAGAATGCTGGCAACAGTGAGTCGCCATGTGCTGGCCATCCCTTCACTGTCAAATCATATACCCGAGGCAGTGTCGGGTCATTTCGGGTCTCCTTTTCTATACGAGCGTTAGTTACCGGTAGGTATTCAACTATAGTCGAATGAAATATTTCGACAGTATCCACTGCTGGTGCTTCCTCCGCAGTAGGCAGTGGCAGGCGTGATAGCCCATCAGCATTTCCATGCTGTTTTGTGCCCTTATATTCAATCACATAGTGGTGCGCCCCTAGAAAGAGTGACCATCTTTGTAGGCGTTACGCAGTCATCACCGGAACGCCCTTCTTCGGACTAAAAATGGAGACAAGAGGCTGGTGGTCAGTCAGCAAGGTGAATTTCTGCCCGTGCAGATAGTGATTGAACTTTTTCACTCCCCACACTAGGCTGAGGGCCTCCCTGTCAATCTGGGCGTAGTTACGCGCAGCTGAGGTTAGTGATCGTGACGCAAAGGCTATTGGCCTCGCTGAGCTGTCCGAGAATTTGTGCGACAGCACCGCTCCAATGCCGTAGGGTGACGCATCACACGCCAACTGAATTGGTAGTGCTGGGTTGAAATGGGCCAATACCTCTTTTGATGTGATTAGTGTTTTGCTCTTCTGGAAAGCTCGTTTACATTCATCACTCCACTTCCATGGCACTCCAGTTTGCAGTAGGGTGTGCAGTGGGTGTAGTATTGTAGACAAATTTGGCAAGAACTTATGGTAGTAGTTTACCAGCCCGAGGAACGTCCTCAGTTGTGACACGTTTTCCGGTGCTGGAGCCTTGATTACTGCCTCAGGTCTAGAAATTCAGTCTAGCCACTTTTGGGGCGGTAAAGTCGGGCGGCCGCTAAAGTTTGTGCCCGCCGGAAAGTGGAGGCCACTTCGCCGATATTCAGTAGCTTTGGCCAAGGAGTTTGCTCGAGCGCTAAAACTGGCGTTGCACGGCTATCTTTAGGCGCTAAGCCGGCGGTGCAGACTGATACCGCCGAGGCCGGGCGCAGCGCAGGTGCGGTCATGTTTTGATTGACAGCAGACACCCTGGCGCCGGCCAGCTCTTAAAGGGGGAAGGGTCGACTTGGTCTGCTGCCACGCCCTGGATACTGCAGCCCTCCAGCTAGGCCTAAACACTGCTGCTGGAGAGAAATAGCGCCAGGAAGGATGCAGAGGGCCCGTGAGCGAGCGCAGCGCTTCTCTGCCCATGATTTAAAGGTGCTGGTTAGGGCTTTGGAGAAGAGAAGCCATATCTTGTTCCCGGACAGTGGCAAGAAGCCTCCCAAGAGGGTGTACAGGAGAGCCTGGAGGGATATCGCCCAGAGGGTCACAGCCACCTGCGATGTCCCCAGGACTGGTGTCCAATGCCGGAAAAAGTTTAACGACCTCACTCGGATTGTCAGGGTGAGTACCCTTTCCAGTGTCCTCCTCATCCTTGCATGTGCACCTCACATTATGGGCAAAGGGACCTCAAAGGCCTAATGGCCAGCCCTCATCCAGCAGCTATGGCACTGGCATGAACATCAATTGCACTTTCTGCACTTTACACACTGGCCAAGCTATTCGACCATGGGAGGCAGTGCACACAACAACAGGGCACCACACTGGCCAAGCTATTCGACCATGGGAGGCAGTGCACACAACAACAGGGCACCACACTGGCCAAGCTATTCGACCATGGGAGGCAGTGCACACAACAACAGGGCACCACACTGTACTTAGAGGCCGTCCTTTCTCTTGCAGGCCAAGCTGGCCCAGAATCTGAAGAGCCGGACTGTCACCGGGGGAGGCCGTGCCCAGTTCCAGCAGCTCAGTGACCTGGAGGAGCGCGTGGGTCGAGTCATGGGTGCCTGGGTGATTGGCCCCGTTGCAATTGGAGATGCCGACCCTGTGCTGGGCCCCAATGGTAAGGACATGACCGCTTGGACCTCTCTCGTTCCCCTTGCGCTTCAGATCTACATCCTTTGCCACTGTCCGACCAATGCGCAGAATGCCACCACTCATGCCTCCCTCGCTGACGCCCTGTCCTCACTCTAAAGCTACTCTTGTGCCTTCCTGCTTTCAGCTGGTGAGGAGGAGGTCCCTGAAGCTGCGAGTGTCAGTCCCTCGGAAGAGGAGGACGAGGAGGAGCAAGAGGAAGGCGGCACATCGGGGGAACCCTCATCCGCGCCAGGGGATGGCAATGGAGGGGACACGTGTTCCCTGGAGGAGAGCCAGGGGGAAGTGTTGCAGGGGAGTGTAGCTCCTGTGCCCAGTGGCGTCCAGCCACGCGGGAAGGGTCGGGCAGCTCGGCTGCCTTCTCCCCAGAGGGGGGAAGTGTTGCAGGGGAGTGTAGTTGCTGGGCCCAGTGGCGTCCAGCCACGCGGGAAGGGTCGGGCAGCTCGGCGGCCTTCTCCCCAGAGGGGGGAAGTGTTGCAGGGGAGTGTAGTTGCTGGGCCCAGTGGCGTGCAGCCACGCGGGAAGGGTCGGCCAGCTCGGCGGCCTTCTCCCCAAAGGGAGAGTCCGGCCTCCAGTCCGGAGACGGTCCTCGCCCAGGAGGTGCGCCTCCTTGATCAAATGTCCGCAGACTCGGATCGTCGGCACACCGAGTTCATGGGGGTTGTGGGACGGTTGCCTGAGGCCATTGAGTCCCTGGCTCATAGTGTGTCCGATTTCGGGGCCTCACAGGCCAGGGGTTTCGAACAACTCGCGGCAGCACAGGCCAGGGGTCTCGAACAATTCGGGGCATCACAGGACGCGAGTCGGGCACAATTCGGGGCATCACAGGACGCGAGTCGGGCCGAATTCGGGGCATCACAGGACGCGAGTCGGGCCGAATTCAGGGCAGCACAGGACGCGAGTCGGGACGACTTCAGGGCAGCACAGGCAGCGAGTGGACAGTTGATCAGTGGTGCCGTGCAGTCACTGGCTGGTCTGATGCGGGCACAGACCAGGGCAGTACGGGCACTCACTGCTGCCACACTCGCTGTGTCACGCATGCATCGCCAGGGCACCCGCCGCGCTGCTGCAGCACAGCGGTCTGGCCTTCACCAGATTGCTGCGATTGCTGCAGTGCCAGCCCGGCCGAGTGCCAGTGTCTCTGGCGACCAGCGAGCGCCTGGCATCAGCCAGCTTGCCCCCATTGCTGCAGCCGCCACTGCCACTCCCCCAGCAAAGCTGCGACGAGCTGCTGGAGAGACTGATGCTGCCCAGCCACAGCTGCAGCAGTCAGCAGCCGGCCCCTCGAGGGCCAGAGCTCGTCTTGGCCGACCCCCAAGGGCATCTGCCGTCACGCAATGTGCCCCTCAGGAGCCTTCCCCCAGCCTTGCAACACCCACAGGGCCCAGGTTGAGGCGGAGCAGCAGGTCGGCCAGGGGCTGGAAAAGGCTGGACAAGGACTCGCCCTCTCGGCACACAAAGTAGAGTGTGTTGGCAAATGTTTTTTTATATGGGGGTGCTTGTGCTGTCTATGGGGGGGTTCTTTTGGTAAGGCCGAGGATGAAGGCAAATGTTTTTTTATATGGGGGTGCTTGTGCTGTCTATGGGGGGGGTTCTTTTGTTAAGGCCGAGGATGAAGGCCATTTGGATGGACAAGTTTTGTTACTCCTCCCCAGGTTGTGGGAGTGAGATATGTTTTTGACTGTTTTTTGGGGGTGTTGTGTGTTTTTGGGTTTCATGTGGGAAGGGCCCTGAGTTTGTTCAATAAAGCTTTTTCTTTATTCAGCTTGTCCATGTGTGATGTTTCAAGTGGTTGTTGCGTTAACCGGCTGAGGGCTTGCGGAGCGGCTGCATTCATGTGCCTTCATTGCCACAAGCCATTCCCTGACAGGGGGCCTAGAAGTGTCGTTCAATAAGCCGCCGACGGACGGCCCTTGGACCTTGTGGCTCCCTCCTGGGCTGGTACTCCTCCTCCTCCTCCTCCTCCTCCTGCTCGTCCTCCTGAGGTGGTGGTCCAACGTGAGGTGGCAGTGCCTGAGTCCTGCGGATAGCTAGGTTGTGCAGCATGCAGCAAACGACGACGAACTGGGAGACTCTATCCGGCGAATACTGCAGAGATCCGCCGGAGCGATCCAGGCAGCGGAACCGTTGCTTGAGGACGCCAATCGTTTGCTCTATGATGTTCCTTGTGGCTTGATGGCTTTCGTTGTATGCCTCCTCAGCAGGGGTCCTGGGCGCGCGGAGCGGGGTCATGAGCCATGTACACAAAGGATAGCCTTTGTCCCCGATAAGCCATCCTCTTGGGGGAGGCTGTGCCTGGAACATGTCAGCCACAGTAGTCTGGCGCAGGATAAATGTATCGTGGCTGCTGCCTGGAAAGCGGGCATTGACAGCTAGGATGCACTGCCTGTGGTCACACACCAGCTGTACATTGAGGGAATGGTAGCCCTTCCGGTTGCGGTAATCCTCGGCATTGTCGATAGGTGCCCGCAAAGCCACATGCGTGCAGTCAATGGCGCCCTGCACCATGGGGAAGTTGGCGATCCTCGCAAATCCGACTGCACGCTGCTCCTGCCTCTCTAGGGTCATGGGGAAGGAGATGAATTGGTGTCTCCTTGTGAAAAGGGCATCGGTGACCTGCCAGATGCAGCGATGCACGGCGAACTAGGAGATGTTAGCTATGTCCCCAGCAGCGGCTTGGAAGGAGCCGCTTGCATAAAAGTTCAGAGCCACCGTGACCTTCACTTCCACCGACAGAGACGTCCTGGACATCAGCTGTGGACGCAGATCTCTGTGAAGTAGCTGGCAGATCTCTGCAACCACCTCCCTTCTGAAGCGCAGCCTCTTAACACACTGCGCGGCAGTCATGGTGAGATAGGACACCTGCTGGCGGTATTCCCTGAGTGGGTAAGGCCTACGTTGCCGACGCCTGATGGCCCCTCTGCGTCTAGGCATGGCTGCCCCTCTCACACAGCGTCTGCGAGCCCTTCGCACATAATGCTGGAACTGAGGGTTGGAACCCCATGCAGCCCCCATAATATACTTGCAAACAGTGAAATCACAATGAGTCAAATTTCCAAGCTCTGGCCAGGAGCCAAAAATACCTCCTATGTTGGCCCAAATCAGTAAGGTCTCTTCCTTGGTCTCTGTCCAGAAATCCGTTGCACTAAAGTCATTGCAGCAAAATGGCTGGCCTTTATAGTTCAGTCTAAGTGCCCTTTAATTAGCGCTCCCCGAGGCCCGCAGGGCCTCTGCTGCGTTCCACTTCACAGTTCTTAACAGCGCCACGCCCACATTGGGCGGGCGCCACTGAAGTTCCGGTTTGGGGCGCACAAACGGCGTTGCACGACGAAATGACGTCATAAGTTGCGCGCGCAGCTGAGCGCGCGCAAACACTTTGCGCCGGCGCTAAATGTCTACTGAAGTTGGGCGTAGGCGCAGATCGTTCTGCGCCCGGCCGCTAAGTGCCTAGCGCTCGAGATCTACTCCTCTTATGGCGCTAACGGCTGGCGAACGCAACTGAATTTCTAGGCCTCAATCTTTTCTGGGGACTTATGTAACCCCTCTTTATCGATAACGTGGTCACAATACGAGATCTGTTTTTTTAAAAACTCGCATTTGGGGCGGTTAGCTCGGAGCCCATATTCCTTCAATCTAGTGAGCATCTGCTCCAGGTTGGCGAGGTGATCACTGTCATTTTCGCCCGTGACCAGGATGTCGTCCAAATAACACTGGGTCCCTGGGATCCCTTGCAGGACTTGTTCCATTGCCCTTTGCCAAATAGCCGGAGCTGATGCTACCCCGAATACCAGCCGGTTGTATTGGTAGAGATCTTTATGGGTGTTGATTGTGAGGTTATTTTTTTTGATGCTTCTTCTACCTCCATTTGCAGATACGCCTGGGCCAGATCAATCTTAGTGAAGCGTTTCCCTCCAGATAGCGAGGCGAAAATATCTTCAATCCGCGGAAGTGGATATTGCACGGTGTGAAGGACTGGGTTCACTGTTACCTTAAAGTCCCCACAGATGCGAACCTTCCTTGGTTCCCCAGGTGTGCTGCTCAACGACTTTTTCATCACAGGGACGATGGGTGTAGCCCACTCGCTCCAGTCTACCTTGGACAGTACTCCTGAACATTCCAAACTCTCCAGCTCTGCTTTGACGGCTGGGCGGATCGCATAAGGTACCGGTCTGGCCTTAAAAAATTTTGGGCTTGCGTTTTCTTCGATTTTAATTGTTGCTGTCATGCCTTTTAGTGTTCCGAGTCCTTGCTGGAACACTTCTTGCGCGTCAGTTAGGATCTTTGACAGTCGCCCAGGTGTGACGTCGTCATCCTTTTTGGCAGCCACAGTCAGTGCTTGTATGGAATGCCAATCCAGCTGTATTTTCCGGATCCATTCACATCCCAGTAATGGTGGTCCTGTGGCGGATCGCCACCTAAACGGGTGCAATCCACTTTTCCGTCCGTGGACAATAAATCGGGCACCTTGCCTTTAAGAAGCATGCTGCCTTTAAGGCATGACAAAGGAGCAGGCGTCACCCTCAGTGTGTACTCAAAAGCGCGGGTGTCGCCCTCAGTCTGTTTTCAGGTTTAGCAGAGAGAGGAGCTGGGGCAGCCATCTCTCAAGAGAATGTAATAAAAGCCATGTGTCCCTCAGATCGGTTCGGCCTCCATTCGTGTTCCGCGGCAGCCGCAACAGTCCTCCATCTTGCAATACATACAGGTCTAGTTTTGGTGTTTCCTTACCGTTATATATAACGGTCACCCTTATTTTCCCTTTGGGGTAGACTTTTTGCCCCGTGTACGTCTTCAAAATAATTTTTGTGTCTCTCAAGGGACGTGTGAGAATAGCCGCTCGTAGTCCTGTCGGTTTATGACTGTTAGGGCTGATCCTGTATCCAATTCCATTTTTACCTGGACTCCTGCTATCTTGAGCGTGACCCAAATGGTTCGGTGATCCTCCGTTTTGATCACATTATGTAGTTTCAGACAACTCAGCTCCCTGCTTTTGGAGTCGGTATCACTCTTTTGTTCGTCTGAACTATTCTCCGTCACCTTATGTACCTTCTTGTACTTTTCTTTTGGAGATTTCTTATTGCTGGTTTTCTTTCCCGACCTGCAGACTCGTGCTATGTGTCCTACTTTTCCACACTGTCTGCACACTTTGTCTTTGAACCAGCAATCATTGTGGTCGTGTGTTGTTCTGCCGCAGCGATAGCACTTCTCTGTTCTGTATGACATTTCGTTTGTGCCATATTCTTGCGGTCTCTGTTGTATCTCTTCAGCGCCCTGTGCTGTGCTTCATATGATACCGCAATGCTGAAAGCCTTGTCCAGCGTAAGGTCCTTTTCAGATAAAAGCCGTTTCTGGGTTCCTTCACTTTGAAGCCCACACACAAACTTGTCCCTTAAGGTATCTGCCAGTCCCGTTCCAAACTGGCAGTATTTCGATAGTTTGCGCAGTTCTGTTAAATATTCAGCATTGCTTTCATCCTTATGCTGGTTCCGTTTGTGAAACTTGAATCTTTCTGCTATCAGCAGCGGTGTGGTTTAAATGTTCCTGTAGTATCGTCACTATGTCTCCAAAACTCTTTTCCACTGGCTTCGCTGGGGTTACTAGATTTCATAATAAGTCATACGTCTTTGCACCCATTAAATTTAACAATACCGGCGCTTTCTTGTCATCTGACACCTCATTTGCCTTGCAGTATACCTCTATTCGTTCGACATATGTAGTCCAATCTTCGACTTCATTGTCAAATGCGGTGATACTGCCACTCTTCGGCATTTTGTGTGTGGTTTAAAATGGCGTCTCCCGCGCTTTCCTTCCTCCCCCGCTGCTGCCAACGCCGCTCTCAGCGGTCCTCGTGGCAATGGCGGCGCCTCGCAGGTTTCTGCGCGTCTCTCTCCCTCTCCTCGACGCTGCTCGGCCCCTGAACACCGGCTGTGCCCTGTGCGCTCTGCCCTCTCTCTCTCTCTCCCGTCGATGCTGCTCGGCCCTTTGCTGTGCCGCTCGGTCGGGCTCTAGCCCGCCGCTGTCCGGGAAGGGTCTGCGTACTACCTGTTGCCAGCCCGTTTCGCTGGACCACCGCGACTGGAAAGCCAAGCCTGGCTCTCAACAGCCTCCCCCGCAATTCTTGAGTCTCTGCTGGATGACTGGGCGGTTGCCCGTGGTTGACGCCCGTGTCTCTGGCCTTGACCTCCAATCTACTGGTCTCCAGGAACGAATCCCTGGGAGGTGATGCAGAGTTGCAGGTAGGATCGAATTTGCCTCGTCGCCAATGTTGTGTCCGTCAGTAGTAAAACACAAGACTGCAGGAGAACGGTACTGAAAGGGGTAAAAATTATTACGGGTAAATCATTGTGTTCAGAAGAGATTAGGGGTTAATCTTAAAACCTGTGTGTTAGCTTTACAGAAACAGTAGCTTGCCACTATGGCAGTTTGTTGCAATAGCATATGGCAGTTTGTTGCAATAGCATAAAAGGGAAGTAGTGAGTTGCATTTCGAACTGTTATTTTATAATTAACTTAGGGGCCTGAGTTGTATCCAATCACTGGCTAGCACCTCAGTAGGTCAAGCCTCAATAAATGGCAAAAACCGGACTCCAATGTCCAGGTGACCAGCTTCAGTTGAGATAAAGAGGAACCGAGAGATTAGGTCCATTAACGATGTGCTAATATAGACAAATTGTTTTGAAGAAACTGCGATTGGAGGACAATTTGTTGCTAGGGTCCTAGGATTGGCTTAAAGTATAAATGATGTAATAATTACTAACTGCTGTACCTTTCCGGCTTTTCAAATGTATAAAAACGGCTGTCGGCCATTGTATCTTTGAGAAGAGGTATCACAAGATCGCGGGGTCTTTGCTCTTCTCCCAGAACGTTCTGATAATAAAACTGTGTGCTGCTATTTCACGACAGACTTGTGTGGATCTATTTTCACTCCAACAGTACAACAGGTGTTTACACAACGTGGCTCACTCTGGAACTGAACTGTACAGATTACTACTCAGTGCTATATACAGGTGTGGTCACTACCGGTACTACAGTATACATGAGCTGTGAAAAGTAGTTCCCCCCTTAAAGGTATATACATTACATTTCCAATCAATGCTATGACACTGAAGTTAAAGACAAGTGCAAAGCTCTGGCCTGAAGCCACAAGTACCTGTGCGAGTGTTGAGCCAAACCAGAAAGCTCTCTACCTTTGTGTCTCTCTCCAAATATCCGTCTCTCACAAAGAAGGAGTGGAGCAAAATGGCTGCCATTTATACTGCAGGAGGAGTCCCCTTTAAATAGCGCCCCCCGCGCCCCGCAGCAACTGGGAACCGTTCCCCTCTACCAGTCGCAGGGGGCGCCAGGTGCACAATAGGCCGGCGCCACTGAATTTCCGGTTCGGGCCGCACAAAGGGCGTTGCACCATGAAATGGCGTCAGGATCTGCGCGCACAGCTGAGCGCGTGCAAAGGTTTTGCGCCGCCGCTAAATCTTAACTGAATTTCGCGAGAGGTGCAGATCGCACCGCGCCCGGGCGCTAGCCGCTTAGCGCCCCACTTCTCCTCCTCCTAAGGCGCTAGCGGCTGGCGCAAACAACTGAATTTCTAGGCCTTGGAGTATTGCGTACAGTTCTGGTCGCCATATTATAAAAAGGATATAGAAGCACTGGAGAGGGTGCAGAGAAGATTTACAAGGATGATACCAGAAATGCGAGGGTATACATATCAGGAAAGGATGAACAGGCTGGGTCTCTTTTCTCTTGAAAAAAGAAGGCTGAGGGGTGACCTAATAGAGGTCTTTAAAATTATGAAAGGTTTTGATAGAGTGGATACAGAGAGAGTGTTTCCACTTGTGGGGAAGAGCATAACTAGAAGCCATCAATATAAGATAGTCACCAAGAAATCCAATAGGGAATTCAGAAAAAACTTCTTTACCCAAAGAGTGGTGAGAAATGTGGAACTCGCTACCACAGGGAATGGTTGAAGCAAAAATTTTAGATGCATTTAAGGGGAGGCTAGACAAGCATATGAGGGAGAAGGGAATAGAGGGTTATGCTGATAGAGTTAGATAAGGAAAGACGGGAGGAGGCTCGAGTGGAGCATAAACGCCGACTCTGACTGGTTGAGCCGAATGGCCTCTTTCTGTGCCATATATCCTATGTAATCCTATTTCTGCAAATTTGGTTTGCCCAGTCTGTATGAAAGTTAAAGTCCCCCATGATTACTGTATTACCCTTGTTACATGCATGTCTAATTTCCTGATTTATACTCTGCCCAACACTACAACCACTGTTACGGGGCCTATAGACTACTCCCACTAGGGTTTTCTGCCCCTTGTTGTTCCTTAGCTCCACCCAAAACTGATTCTACATTTTGTTTATCCGAGCCAAGCTTCATCTTCCCTGAGAAAGCTTGTTACCTGATTACTGCTTGACTATTGGACAGAGAACATTGAATGACACAGGGTGAGTTGAAGGATGGAGAGGGTAGTACATTTAAAATAATGGCAGGGGTGAAGAAGGAGGGGGACGTCTAATAAAGAACGAAGACTGAGCGAGCACAACATTTTGATTGATGCTACCTTTGAAGTAGCATCGGGTCAAGTGTTGAGTTTGCTTTGAAGCTTCAAGTGCTCGCATTAAATGTGATTGATTTTGCCAGCCTTGCGAGCTCTGCTGGAGCCCTGACCTTCTGCTCTCACAACATCTCCTCACATTCAGTTTGGAGATCCTAAGTGCCCGCGTCGTGTAATGGCTTGGCCATGTGGCAGCTCTCCTCTTCCTGCACACCGTAAACTGGTGCTTAACAAGGCTGCACCTGGCTTAGAAAGCAGGGAATATTGCCTGAGTGGATGAGCGGCTTGGGAGGGAAGCTGAATGCGTAGATCAGGAAAAGCTCGACCTGGTTTCAGGCAATAAGTGCAGCCCGAGCCTTCTGCCTTCCTGTTGTGTGCGCGTCTATGGATGGAGGGGCCTGTCACTGATTTTAACAACTGATTTCTATGCAAATTAAAGGACAATGCTGCAAATGATTCGCACAGAAATTTGAAGTCGACATCCATCTTCAACCCCTGCCCTTCCCCCGACACCGGCGACGTCGACATTTATCATGTGAGGTTGACTGAGGTAAGTTATTGATGTTAAATTCATTAGTGTAAGCACTGGACCTTTAAGTACATGATGCTCACAAAGAACTAGACATTGAGGAAGATTAACTCTAGTCCCTATAGCCTGGTAATTCCCATTGCCGATATTCGTGGACGGATGTTTAATCTGCCATTATGACATTCCTCTATCGGCTGTTTAATTAATTAGGGTAACACCAACGCTAAAACAGTGGACACCTGGAATGCCATGTGAGTGTACTGAGCATTCATCTCCTAATATTGCCAACAGTAACAGCTTGGCTCATGGGTTAATGACATTATGAAGGAGCAACATGATTTCCCTGGTCGCCATTTCTATCGAAACCACACATGCTGTTGTGGAACACTTTTCCCAGAAATGTATCCCGCTATGATGTCGCTAACCTGCAATGACTAGGGAAATCGTTCCCCTCCTGTATGAGCAAAGGAGAATTCATTGTAGCCACACACTTTAGCCCGCTATTTCCAAGTCTGTGATGGGGGTGAGGTACCTTGCCAATGGCCATTGTCCAAACCACAGGCATGCTGCCTGCGATTCTATTTGGATGTAGAATTGCAGGCAATATGGGATGGGGGTATGAAAGCCTAGTGGTCGTGCTTCCAGAGGTCATGAGTTCAACTCCCATCGTCGCAAGTTATGAAAGTGAATTCAATCTGGTCATTAGTGAGGTTGGCACCAGGAAAATAACCATGGAATTAGCTGGATCATTGGTTCACTGATGCTCTTCCGGGAGGGGAATATGCCATCCCTATCTTGTCTTGTCTGGCCTACATGTGACTCTAGTTGGTTCTTAATGCCTTCGGGCTAATTAATGCTGTCTTGCCAGCATTGCCCTCATCCCGAGAACAAAAAAATAGGTACACAATGTAATTGGGGTAGTCTGCATTCCGAGCACTACTTGGAAAATTCCCCTTCATTTCTCCTTGAAATAAGGAAAAGTTGGCCCAATGGCTGAATGGTCAACCTACCACCTTAGAGGAGGTTTGCCTCTGTTTCCTAGTTGTAGCAAAAACATAAACACACAGTTTGTACTCATGTTTATGACTTTTGCTACAAGTAAAAAACCAGAGGAGGGCTCCAGGGTTGTTTTGTGATCTCTGCTGGGTTAGCTGGGCTCAGACAGGCCAACAGTTTGGGTGCCAGGCTGGTCTCAGTGCTTCGGAAAGGGGTTCCCACTCCTAAACACTATCAAGGGACTGCTGATGAGGAGTGTGCTGGTGTAGGAAGGAGCGGACTGTGCTTAGCAGCAATCGCACTCCCACTCCCACTCCCCACAGTTGACGACATTCCCTATCCAGGCTGACACACACACACACACACACACACGGCCACTTGGGTGAGATACCAGAGAGCTGCTCGCGCCAGTAGAAAAGCACCTCAGGAGGAGAGAAAACATGAGGGTGGGTGGGAACATTGTGTAGACCTTCCTGTATCACTAAAATAGAACAAAACAAATGCAAATAGGACCGCTCAGCTGAACAACAAATTTTCAAACATGTAAACTTTAAATCAGGGCAGCCCTTTGGCAAAATAAAAAGACGTGCACAGAATTGTTTAATAAAAGAATTTTGTTTTTGCAGGAAGATCCACTTTCTCCACTGAGGATATGAGGAGGAGAGGGAAGGAAAGGTTTACTGATTGCCTGAAAGAAGAATGAAAAGAAAGACTTGCATTTCTGTAGCGCCTTTCACGACCTCAGGACATCCAGAAGTGCTTTACAGCCAATGAGGTCCTTTTTTGAAGTACAGTCACTGTTGTACTGCAGGAAATGGGTCAGCCAATTTGCGCACAGCAAGCTCCCACAAACAGCAATGTGATAAAGACCAGATAATCTGGGGTTTTTTGTGCGATGTTGGTTGAGGAATAAATACTGGCCAGGACACCGGGGAGAACTCCCCCTGCTCATCTTCGAATAGTGCCATGGGATCTTTTACATCCACCAGAGAGGTCAGACAGGCCTCAGTTTAATGTCTCATCCAAAAGACGGCACCTCTGACAGTGCGGCACTCCCTCAGTACTGCACTGGAGCATCAACTGAGATTTTGTGCTCAAGTCTCTGGAGTGGGACTTGAACCCACAACCTTCTGACTCAGCGGCAAGGGTGCTACCCACTGAGCCACCGCTGATATTTAAATGCAGTTGAATGCAGCAGCCCAGAACTATAGTTTAACGCTGCGCTGAAGACACTTCCTTCATATCTGTTTATCGTTGTAGACTGGCAAGAAGGTTGTGTAAACCTCATTACAGATTCCTTTGAAACACATGGTGACTTCCCAAGTAGTGCTCGGAATGCAGATTACCCCAATTACATTGTGTACCTAGCCACCACGTAGCTGCAAAACACCACTAGCGTATGTTGTGTGTGAAACAAAAAAATAATTATCCATAATTATACGACTTACCAACTCATAAATCCAGCAAAGCTGCAATCATTCCGAGTCGATTAGTGTTAGACTCTGAGTAACTAATGGTATCACAGCGAGATTGATTGAGACACGGACTCAGTGAAACACGGTGGAGTCAGCACAGACGATGTTCTGGTGATGGATTGGTCAATTGGACCTCATGAAAAATGTACAGTGTGTGGGGAATCTTAATATTGATTCATGCTACAAGGACTTGGCACTGGAATTGGTGGGCCTTGCTAAAGCCCACCCGAGGGAACGTGGCCTCGAGTCTCTGTAGGTGTTTGGAGGACAATCGGAAGGGAAACCATCCTGACCTGACCACAAAGCGGAGAGTCAGATATTTCCCAATAGTTCTCTTCTTCTCCTCCTCCCTACAATTTTACAGGTGTTGGCCGCCCTCTGGTACCCAGCCCAAGGGGCCATTCTTCTTGTATGGACCTAGACAGCGTTAGCAGACCATTTGATCTTGGGGGAGCATCACAGCTGAGCCCACTACTGTCCTCACCCTACACTCTCCAGCAAGGCGTCACTGGAGGAGCGGGGTCCAGCAGTAGCGGGAATCCTGGCTGACTTTCCTCCCTTCCTAGCTCAGCAACACTAAGGACCCCCTGTAATACATTTATTAAGAAAGAAAGACTTGCATTTATATAGCGCCTTTCACATCCACCGGATGTCTCAAAGCACTTTCCAGCCAATGAAGTACTTTTGAAGTGGTGTCACTGTTGTAATGTAGGAAACGCGGCAGCCAATTTGCGCACAGCAAGCTCTCTCAAATAGCAATCTGAAAATGACCAGATAATCTGTTTTTTTGTTATGTTGGTTGAGGGAGAAATATTGGCCAGGACACCAGGGATAACTCCCCTACCCTTCTTCGAAATAGTGGCACGGGGTCTTTTATGTCCACCTGAGAGAGCAGACAGGGCCTCAGTTTAACGTCTCATCCGAAAGACGGCACCTCCGACAGTGCAGCACTCCCTCAGCTCTGCACTTGAGTGTCAGCCTAGCTTTACCTGCTCAAGTCCCTGAAGTGGGACTTGAACCCACAACCTTCTGACTCAGAGGCAAGAGCGCTGCCCACTGAGCCACAGCCACTTATTGCGCCCCCGACCCCCCCACCTAAGGTCAAGCCTGGAGACCAGATTTTTATTTCCCACTGTGCGACAGGCTCCCACTGCGAGCACATACTTAGAAAAATTACCCCTTCAATTTTTCAAAACAATTCCAGTGATGTTAATGTTCCAGAACAGGCAGACGGGCATTTCAGGGGAAAGAAAACACCACAGGAAAAGAAATGATCACAATTACGGGCATTTGATGAGAGCGCTAATGAATCCATGACACAAAAAAAAAAATCCCACCGCATCAACTTTCAAAAGGACTCCGAGTCTCTCAAGAGCAAAATGGCGACTCGGGAAGTGAGCTGAAATTGGTTTTTAAATTAATGAGAACACAGATTAATTTTTTTTTGAATCTGCACCTTGATGTAAGGGTGATTCCCTGCCTGCATGATTTTTCAAAAGGAACCCAGTTTAATGAGAGAAAAGCATATGCCAAGTTTAATGTAATTCATGTAAAAAACAGATTGAAGTTATGGAATGGGAAGTCAAAGTTTAAGGAGATATGGACAGATTGTGAGTTTTAACTCAGCATGCTGACTTTCAAAAGGCTTGCAGTCTTTTCTTTTATTCACTCTCAATGTACCTCAATATTTTTTCAACGAGTTTCAGAAACCCTTTATAAGCAGAGCAGCTCTCCTTATCTAACTGTGCGGAAGTGAGGCTCAAAGAGGTTCAGCTTGTCGGAGAACAATTGTCAAGTCCCTTTTATCTGTGCAATTCCATTCTGCCTCTCTGAAATCTTTCAGGAAGTGTACGTGTTTTAAGTAAAGCACGTAGATTAACTTACATAGTAGCAGGATAGAGTGGAACAATTCTAGAACATTCTTAAAGCAATATTACCAGTCTTTGGGCGTCACATGGGTCATACGTCTGCCTTTGTGATTCAAATTGCTCATCGCATGGGGATCGAGGGGAAATAAAAGAGAGGAATATTCCATCTGTGCAACATGTTTTGAAATGGAACAAAAATACCCGAAGCATAATTTCAGGCTAGAAATTATTGTCGATGATATTACCAGATGAATACTTAACACATCCGTATGACATTCCTCTCTCTGCTATTATAGTGGAGGAGTTACCCCATTTAAAATAAACAGATTAATGTTTGCATTAAAATTAATACAGTCCCGGCCACAATGGAGATGATTGGGTAATTCCCCCGTCAATTGTGCCTGAAGACTGCACTGTTGTAAGTGACTGGGATTGATTTTACACAGATAATTTGTATTATGTAACTATCCTCCACTTATTGCATTACTGACATCTGTCTGACGTTAAACCACACTGTTCGCAACCTTGGTGTCATAGTTGATCCTGAAATGAGCTTCCGACCACATATCCGCGGCATAACCAAGACCACCTATTTCCACCTCCATAACATCACCCATCTCCGCCCTTGCCTCAGCTCATCCGCTGCTGAAACCCTCATCCATGCCTTTGTTACCTCTAGACTTGACTATTCCAACGCACTCCTGGCTGGCCTCCCACATTCCACCCTACGTAAACTTGAGGTCATTCAAAACTTGCTGCCCGTGTCCTAACTCGCACCAAGTCCCGTTCACCCATCACCCCTGTGCTTGCTGAGCTACATTGGCTCCCGGTTTCAAAATTTCGCCTTGATTTCAAAATTCTCATCCTTATTTTCAACTCCCTCCATGGTCTATCTCTGTAATCTCCTTCACCCCCACAACTGCAATAATCATGGGCGATTTTAATCTTCGTATAGATTGGACAAATCAAATTGGCAAAGGTAGCCTTGAGGACGAGTTCATAGAGTGTATTCAGGGCAGTTTTTTAGAACAATACATTGTGAAATGAGGGAACAGGCTATTTTAGATCTAGTAATGTATAATGAGACAGGATTAATTAATGATCTCATAGTAAAGGATCCTCTAGGGAAGAGTGATCATAACATGATAGAATTTCACATTCAGTTTGAGGGTGAGAAACTTGGGTCTGAAACTGGCATCTTAAACTTAAATAAAGGCAATTACAAAGGTATGAAGACAGAGTTGGCTAAAGTGGACTGGGAAAATAGATTAAAAGTTAAGACGGTAGATAAGCAGTGGCAGACTTTTAAGGAGATGTTTCATAACTCTCAACAAAAATATATTCCAGTGAGAAAAAAAGACTCTACGAGAAGGATGGACCATCCATGGCTAACTAAGGAAGTTAAGGAGGGTATCAAATTGAAAGAAAAGGCATACAATATTGCGAAGATTAGTGGTAGGCCAGAAGATTGGGAAATTTTTAGAAACTTGCAAAGGATGACTAAAAAAATAATAGATGGAGAAAATAGATTATGAGAGTAAACTAGCAAGAAATATAAAAACAGTAAGAGCTTCTACAAGTATATAAAAAGGAAGAGAGTAGCTAAAGTAAACGCTGGTCCATTAGAGGATGGGACTGGGGAATTAATAATGGGAAACAAGGAAATGGCAGAGACTTTGAACAAATATTTTGTATCTGTCTTCATGGTAGAAGACACTAAAAGCATTCCAATAATAGTTGAAAATCAAGGGGCCAAGGGAGGGAGGAACTTAAAACAATCACTATCACTAGAGAAAAAGTACTAGGCAAACTAATGGGACTAAAGGCTGACAAGTCCCCTGGACCTGATGGCCTACCTCTTAGGGTCTTAAAAGAAGTGGCTGCAGAGATAGTTGATGCATTGGTTGTAATCTTCCAAAATTCCCTAGATTCTGGAAAGATCCCAGCGGATTGTAAACCACAAATATAATGCCCCTATTCAAGAAAGGAGGGAGACAGAAAGCAGGAAACTATAGGCCAGTTAGCCTAACATCTGTCATTGGTAAAATGCTGGAATCCATTATTAAGAAAGTAATAGCAGGATATTTAGAAAATCATAATACAATCAGAGTCAACATGGTTTTATGAAAGGGAAATTGTGTTTGACAAATTTATTAGAGTTCTTTGAGGATGTAACGAGCAGGGTGGATAAAGGGGGACCAGTAGATTTAGCGTATTTGGATTTCCAAAAGGCATTCAATAAAATGCCACATAAAAGGTTACTGCACAAGATAAGGTGTTGGGGGTAATACATTAGCATGGATAGAGGATTGGCTAACTAACAGAAAACAGAGAGTCGGGATAAATGGGTCATTTTCAAGTTGGTAAACTGTAACTAGAAGGGTGCCACAGGGATCAGTGCTGGGGCCTCAACTATTTACGATCTATATTAATGACTTGGATGAAGGGACTGAGTGTATTGTAGCCAAATTTGCTGACAATACAAAGATAGGTGGGAAAGCAAGTTGTGAGGAGGACACAAAGAGTCTGCAAAGGGATATAGATAGGTTAAGTGAGTGGGCTAGAATTCGGCAGATGGAGTATAATGTGGGAAAATGTGAGGTGATCCATTTTGGTAGGAAGAATAGAAAAGCAAAATATTATTTAAATGGAGAGAATGTTGCGGTACAGAGGGATCTGGGTGTCCTCGTACATGAAACACAAAAAGTTACCATGCAGGTACAGCAAGTAGTTATGAAGGCAAATGGAATGTTGGCCTCTATTGCAAGGGGGATGGAGTATAAAAGTAGGGAAGTCTTGCTACAACTGTACAGGGCGTTGGTGAGGCCACACCGAGAGTACTGCCTACAGTTTTGGTCTCCTTATTAAGGAGGGACATACTTGCATTGGAGGCAGTTCAGAGAAGGTTCACTCGGTTGATTCCTGGGGTGGAAGGGTTGTCTTATGAGGAAAGGTTGAGCAGGTTGGGTCTATACTCATTGGAGTTCAGAAGAATGAGAGGTGATCTTATTGAAACGTATAGGATTCTGAGGGGGCTTGACATGGTAGATGCTGAGAGGATGTTTCTCCTCTTGGGGGAATCTAGAACTAGGGGGCATAGTTTCAGAATAAGGAGTCGCCCATTTAAGAAGGAGATGAGGAGGAATTTCTTCTCTCAGAGGGTCGTGAATCTTTGGAATTCTCTACCCCAGAGAGCTGTGGAGGCGGAGTTATTGAATATATTCAAGGCTGAGATAAACAGATTTTTGAATTACAGGGGAGTCAAGGGTTATGGGGAACAGGCAGAAAAGGAGTTAAGGCCAAGATCAGATCAGCCATGATCTTATTGAATAGCGGAGCAGGCTCGAGGGGCCGAATGACCTGCTCCTGCTCCTAGTTCTGATGTTCTCTCCCCCCCGAGATATCTGCGCTTCTCTAATTCTGCCCACTTGAGCATCCCTGATTATAATCGCTCAACCATTGGTGGCCTTGCCTTCTGTTGCCTAGGCCCTAAGCTCTGGAATTCCTTGCCTAAACCTCTCCGCCTCACTACCTCCCTCTTTCCTCCTTTAAGACTCTCCTTAAAACCTACCTCTTTGACCAAGCTTTTGGTCACCTGCCCTAATCTCTCCTTATGTGGCTCGGTGTCAAATTTGTTGTCTTATAATACACCTGTGAAGCGCCTTGGGGCATTTTACTACGTTAAAGGCGCTATATAAATACAAGTTACTGTTGTTGTTCTGCTGGAGAAATGAACCTGCTGTGCTCAGGAGACTCTATTTGCTGCAGTTCTGGCCATGAGTTCAGTGACTCCTGTAAATTAAAACCACAAGGCCCACCCCACCTCAGTGGTGGACACAGTGGTGTCAATATTCACACTGTAAAATAATGGAACGCCATCAAATGTTTGTCAACTAATATCAAGAACAGTCACTTCTAGGCTTTAACATTCCAATAACAGTAATGACCTTGAATATTTGGAGGAGGGATAGATTACCACTCACTGGGGGTAATTTTGATTTTGTGCGAGTGTAAAGCAGGTGATAACAAATCGCCGGTGACGTCAATGGATGACTTGAAAATGACCCCCCAGTGAGTGGTTTCATCGCTGGCCTCTGCCCTGTGAAGCTTGAAGACAGTCACATCGAAACTCTTGTATTGCGATCCCAATCGCTTCCTATATCCCCCTGCATGTTCTGAGCAGTTGCTTTTCTTGTCTCTTTCTCTTGTACTCCACATAGAAACACCAAAGAAAAAGTTTGAAAATAGTGACCAAGTACGCAAGAATTTTTAGGAACAGGATCAAGGCCTATTGGCCCAATAAGCCTGGCCCCGATCCGCTTCACAGGCACACCTCTCATTCTCCTCGCTCTCCAGAAAAACAGATATTTGGGTAAAAATCGTTTATGGCCCATTTTCGGGCCCAACCAGGAGTCGCTCCCGAAACTGGGCTGTTGTGGCTGATTTTTGTTCTCCCTAATGACTCTGTGATTAAAAAGGACAAAAGTGTGGAGAATGGGTGAGGAATAATCAAGCTTGGCTGCGATGCTGCCCATGGTCTGCCAATGCACACTGACAAGACCAACACGTCAAGAATTGCTACTTAGACAAGGCATGGGTGGGTGATCAGGACCCCTGGAACTTTTATGACAGCATGAAATAGCATGTTGGGGGAGGACGGGCTGAAAATGGAGAGGGAGAAAGGAAATAATGAACTGCCACTTTGGAATGATTTAGAGCTCACCTGTCACTGCACAGGAAAGATAGGCCAATTTTAAAGCAATGAAAGTCTCTCCTACCCTATAATAACTGACATAGTTACAATGAGAGCTGACAATGGAACACGTGCCTCAATGAAAAGCATTCGAGTAGTTCTAAAATACTGCAGTGCTACCAGGAATAACGTTAAGGAGAATAGCGCTATGAGGAAGCCAAAAGAGATCCTTCCATTGGAGAAATGAAAACCCAAGGTGCTGGAAAGGCACAGCAGATCCATCAGTGCCTGAAGGAGAAGATTAGGTTAATGTTCCAATAGACAGCCCCATCCCCCACCCCCCAAACATTAACCTGTCTGTCTCTCATTTTCAGGTGCTGACCGGCTGAGCACATCGAGGCCTAGAAATTCAGTAGGCTTTGCGCCCAGTTTTCGCCCAAAGAGGGCTTTTGCGCCACTTGCTGAGCTTTCGCCGATATTCAGCGCTGCGGTAATGGCGGCGTTAGCCAGTAGCGCTGCGCCGCCACCGATGACGTCATCGGTGTGCGTAGTGCCCCGCTACCGCCCCGCTACCGGCCCGACCGCCATATTTAGTTGCGGCCGCCTCTTCCGCAGCGGCCGCAAACAGCGATCAGAAAACGGGGCCGTCCTGTAGCCTTAGTGGGGCGCTTTAAGGTGGAGGTGCGGCCGGCCGCTTTTTCGGCGGCCGCCTGCCCGCACCTCCTTCCCCGGCCTCCTCCACCCCACCCCCCCGCGGCATTGCCGGCTGCTTTCCGCGAACCCGGCACTTCTCCGTGGTGCCGGGCTCATTTGCCGGCACTATCCAGCGGCGATCTCCCCGTTGCAGGCACCTCCCCCTTAAGAGAAGGAGGAGGCCTGCAGTACCGCAGCGGGTAGCGCAGCAGCGCCTAGAGCGCTGAAATTCAGTTTCAGCGCCCCAAGCGGGGGCGGGCACACCCTGGAATAGCGCCCGGTTCCGACTTGGGGCGCAAAAACTGAATATCTGACGGGCGCAACTGGCTCCGCGCTCAGCGCTAACTTTTGGGCGCACGCCAGCTGGCGGGCCCAAAGTGAATTTCTAGGCCCTAGTATTTTAACAAGAGACGAGAGTCTGAAGCGAGAAATGGATAATTACTTGGAGGGGAGAAAATTTGCAGGGCTGTGGGGAAAGAGAGCAGGAGGGGTGGGCCTAATTGGATGGGCCGAATGGCCTCCTTCTGTGCTGTATCATTCTATAAAAGGCCATTTGGCCCATCAAGGCCACTCTATCCAGTGCCCAGGTATGGTTCTTTCTACCATGGATTTTCATCGCCCACCCACCCCCCAACCACTCACCCTGTTGGTTTCCTACTTCAAGGAACACTGAGACCTGGAACCATGTCATGAGAAACCAGCAAATGTTGCGTAACCCTTTCGTGT